>NW_027114633.1:282433-284849 GCF_000696795.3 Halyomorpha halys
AAAAAAAAAATTGCTAAATTGATTAATTTTTTAAATTTAATCTTTTTTGATCAGTCCTGAAAAATTTTTGAAAATGGATGTAACCGGTTTTGAAACCAAACGCCTCATATGTAAATGTAATAAACTACATTAACTTTTTTTTCTATGCCAAAGGAGGCATGTCTGCCATATTGTTTCGAACAGACCAGTATAATGTAGCTTTGTTGACGTAACTCCTGTCTGTAATCAAGTCCGCCGTTGCCGCACATGCAAATATGTGATTGCCAGTCGTCTCACCATCTCCACATAAACTGCATTAACTGTGTAACACCTCTACTACAACTGTAGACTGGTAGGACAAGAAGGAGGAAAGCTAATAAGACAAACGTAAAAAAAAAAAAAATCTGTCAGCATATTTTAAGCTTAAAGATCAACACAATTTTTATTTCAGTAATTGCTAGTCTATTTATATTGGTGGTTTCTTATGCATAGTAATTTAAATTCTTAGTAGTTATGACAGTCTTAAAACAAAAACTATATTCTGTTAATTAGTTATTGTTTTAAAACTGTGTCTATACTTAAAATATTAATTGTGAGGTTACCTCAATATATATTTTGATAATATTTACATAAAACAAAAATATGTTTATATCTGTATATGAATATATTATCTTAATTTAATTTAGATTTTAATAGTGAGGTTCTGTGTATTTTATTTACACGGTTCTATTTAATTTAATTTTTATCTTTAATTATTTTAATGTCGTGTTTATTTAATTTTAAATTATTTTTTCATATTGGAAGAAGATAGTTGAACGTATGAAGTAGATTAGAGGAGGACTGTCTTAAAGAAAGTGCCGGTCAATTAAGGTATCAAAATAGTAAAAGAAGACTATTTATTTATTGTTAAACAAAAACCTGGTTAACAATAAATAAATAGTCTTCTTTTACTATTTTGATACCTTAATTGACCGCCACCCGGACTATCTTCCTCTAAATTATTTTTTCGTTTAAATTTATTTAACTGTTAAGGTTTTTATATGTTTATTTTAGAAAAATCAAAATTTTTAATAATATTTATATATAATTTTAATATTCTTACAATACTATAAAATCTGACGTGGATCATGTGCACCAAATAAAAATATTGGTCACCCAGGGTTACTGTGAAAGAAAGAAAAAAAAAACAGTGCACAAAATTACTCGACTATATCAATACTGCAGAAAATAGGTTTAAAGTATATTTAAAATGAAAAACTAAATCAGTATTATTTAAAACGATAATTTTTATCTTTTATCTACATCCTCTATTCTGACCTACTTTAGAAAAATAACACACAATTTATAATTTTTTCATATTTATCCCGACAAAGCATTACAATAGTTTAATAACTGTCCCATCGATTCCCACTATCATATCCAGATTATTCTGGACAAGAAAAAAGGAAATACAAAGGCAATAGGTGGACTGGAGGACCAGGCTGGAATAGATAACCGAACCGATACAGTCTGTAAAATGTGTCCAACACTATCTCGCTCCAGAACAGTTAGTCACTACTCCAGGCAACTTATACAAGCTCCAATAAATCCACCAGTTATCTAAGAGTAACTTCTCTAACTGTCTCTGCAACCGACTTACACTAGATACTTATCTCTAATTGATTACGCGCCCCCCGATTTATATAGCAAGAAATCTCTAATTTCCAGTGGCAATTTATTTTCGGAACTGTCGTGGAAGCTTTATGTAATAGTCGTGTGTACATACAATCTAATATGGGCATTAGATAAATATCTATTATTTAAGAAATGATAATGAATCCCGAAGTTGACACCGCGAGAGGGGGGGACTTTTCACAAAATGAGTAAACTTCATTAGGTCGGATAGTATTCCATAATCTCTTGTAGGCAGTCATTGAGTGATTACATATATAATAATATATATTTATATAGGCTGCGAGTGAGTATTGTAAATTATTTTGCTTGAAACAATCCCGGGTATAGCCGGGCTCGAGCGCGCAACCTTTGGGTTGGTAGACAAGCTGGTTACTACGCTGGTACAGTTGCAATACTACATTTATTAAATCCTGTATTAAAGCAAATCCATCATGGGTTCAGTGCTTGGTAAGAACGAAGAACGATCTAGAGAGTGATGTAATCGACATCCATATTTAGCCATTGTTTCTATTTATTGATTTCTATATTCAATAATATATTATCTATTTCAAGGTGATTGTATATATATATATATAGCTATAGGTACCAGATGTGCTTATACTAAGAATGCTGAGTAAGATCTTTGCTGATCCTTTATAAACCCCACCGAGCAAACAAAGCTCTCTCAGTCTGTAGTCCGTAATTAGAACGTTACTATGCTAGTTTAAGATTTGTTGTATGTATCATTCATAATAAATTCTTTTTAAAAAGTCTTGCGTGTATT
>NW_027114633.1:293694-300845 GCF_000696795.3 Halyomorpha halys
ATCCGGTATATAACCGGTTCCAATAAAACTGTAAAGTTTATTATAGCTTAAATACTTAAAACTGTAAACTTTATTAAGATGATAAAATTGTTCTATATCAATTCTATCAAACATTATTATCTTCTGTAAAATAGATAAATTATCATCTAAAGTAAAATACTCTATTTATTTAAGTCTATTTAGTTCACATAAAGCACTAATTATATAAATTATCACTATTTCCATTATTAAAACTTTTATTGGAATTATACTTTCCATATCGTAAAACAAAGCGGTTTATTACATTTTGTCTTCCTCTTATAAGCAAACATAAGCCACTGTGAGATTCATTAATTGTTAAGTTAGATAATTATCAATAATACACAAAAAAAAAAGAAAAAATCTGTACCACTACCACGCATGAAGGATCAGGGTTTCAGTACTTTGTAGAAAAACTACTGTTATTTAAATAACGGTTGTGCAAGGAGGTGATATGGTCAGAATCAGGCTTAACCAATAAAGGGTATCCACTTTATGAGGTTGGGTCAACCGGAGGGTTCACTCACGGCTACGATTATCTGCCACAGCTGGATTCAAACCAAGGTCCTTGGAGTTAATAGCATAGGCCTTACCACCGAGTCACATCACATCCTCAATATATAATCTTGTGAAAAGACAAAAAAGTAAAAAGTAAATAAATATTTTAAAGAAATTAATCATTGAGAGCGTTAATGTATAAGAAATGGCATAGGCTAGGTAATGCCAGAAGCATAATGTCCCGAGACTAATTAATGGAAAATTGTTTCCTTAATATCTTCTTTTTTTACCTTAGTATCATCCAAGCCTATTATCGTAAAAGCTTATCGACCATGCGCAAACAGTTTTAAGATCATCATAATATAACTATGCCTAATTAGTTATTAAAGAGTTATTTACTAAGGACTTGGAAAGTTAAAAAAATCAAAAGTCATGATGCTTTTATTGTCTTACAACGGGAGGACTACGAACGTGAAAGTAACGATTTTAATGAAAACGATTGGTGTTTCAGGGTCGAAAATATAAAGTTCCCATAGCTAGATTGACGTTGAATTTGTATGGAACCCTGAGGAGTTATAAATGTTTACATGAACGCTGGTTAGCAGCAGAAAAAAAATCCTCAAAAAATTTCTAATTTTTTATGATAATTCAAATTTAGGGTTTTTAAAAGCAAAAGAAAAAATTTACTTAATAAACTAGAAAAAAAATTATGACTATACAATTACCTTGAAAAAGATAATATATTATTGAAGATAGAAATCAATAATACAAACAATGGCTAAATATGGATGTGGATTACATCACTCTCCAGATCTTTCTTCGTTCTTACCAAGCACTGAACCCATCCTGGAATTGCTCTAATACAGGATTTTATAATTGTAGTATTAAAATTTCGTTCCTTCTAGCTCTAATCCAATTTATGGATATCCCTAAACTTCATAGGCAATGGTTCACAAGTTCTTAGGTGTAGTGTTAATAATGGAACAATACATTTTACAGATTTCATCGCTTCTGCAACCAAGGTTTTTTTTTTTTCATACCCTCCTATAATGATGTTATTGAATATCTGGTACATACATATAGGAGGTATGCTATATGTATATCTGGGTGTTAATGATACCTTGGATTGCCTTTTGGCATTATAAGGTTAGGTGAGGGGTCCAATGAAGGTTGTAACTTGGTTGGCTGACGCTAGTGGATTATTGGAACGGAGAGGGGCCGTTCCGCTGGTGCAACCAAGGTATGGTAAATGTTTTATAGTAAATGAAGTTGTGCTTGGCATTTTGTGGGTACCTAGTAAATCCCTCAAATATACGTTGCTACGAAACTTTGGGTACTGTACACCCATATCTTTGCTTACTGTAGATTAACTCTAATAGATCACAGATATTAATTAACTGACAATTGGACTCGAACAACTTTCAAAACGACGAAAATCTCCCTAAAAAATTTTTAATAAGACCTCAAAGTGCTGCCATTTGTTATCACATGAAGCATTTGGTTCTCTGTACCCAATGGATCTGAACAGGTACATTGAAGAGTAAACTCAGGCTACTCAGAGCGACACCTTTTTGCTCATAGCCAACCATCACCAGCAGTGAGTAGTGTCTTCACCACACCCAGACAGGAGACAGATGCAGGATGAGAGTACAGAATATAATAGAAAATCAGTCTTGAAGATCAATTAAAATCTCAAAAGTTCACCAACCAATCACTAAGTAAACTACAATACTTTTCAGTATTGTTTGCATCCCTATTTATATCAATTATCAAAATTAAATACTAATACAATATCCAACACTAATTATTGGATTAATTAAATACTAATCCAATTTGTAGTTGTGTAATAAATTACTTCAAAAATAGAGGTTTGGCTCCCTATTTCACCATGCTTCATTTATTTTAAATCCATTATATACAGTCCACTTCATTCATTCCATTAAATTACAGTTGATTCGGATTATATCCAGGAACATTGCACCTACAATGAAATCCGGGGAATCTTTGGATTAAACAATCACTATGAGAAATTAAAAACCGATTACACACTCTGTTACATCAACGTGGTTGATGAATTAAAAATAAACCTATATTAGAATATGCTACTCCTCCTAATTGTTATTTAAATTAAAGTAATGAATCTTGTCTCTCATATAATTACTATTCATATCATCGCATTCGATATCTAAGTATTTTTTATTTTTCTTGTCCAAAGAATATTATCAATTATATATTACGTTCAATTATAGTTATATTTTTTTAATCAGTAAAAAGGATGAAAATAAAGCGATAATTTATCGTACATTAATGGCTCAGATTTAATAAGTCATTGTGGGATTGAGGTAGATCCGAAATGAGGCTAAGAAGGAGAAAACGTGGTATGCAGAGATCAGGGGAGATTATTAACCTTAAGCAATATAGGCTTAAAGGGCTTAGGACTTAAGGTCGAAATGAGAGGAACAATTTGTACAAAGTGCTTCATTCGGATATCATCAGGGATAGTGAAACTTGAGTGGAAATTACTTTGGCATAAAGATTTCATTTCAAGGCTCATCCTCTCTCCTCTTCGCAGGCTGGAGGAAGAGTGTTATTGCGGGAGCAGTGAGATGGAAAAAGCTCATGCTAACTTTCTCTAGGTACCTGACTATAGCCCGTTAAGGCACGCAGTGTCCTTAATAAAATTACTATTTACATTTTATAAAATTCATGCCATATGTTCAAAGAGGAAAGAAAAAGAAAATTTGATAATTTAGTATAAACGAAAAAACTCAACGTTATGTAAAGTCTAAAGGAACCCAGTAAAACTATTAGTACGACTACCCATGATATCAGTTCGATAAGAAAAACTTCTCCATCTCCGTTTATTCATTGATCCGTTTTGTCAGAGGTGCTTCTTAACGTTGTGTCTTGTACAAGAACACATTTTTAAAATCATTTTCTAAAAAAACATACGCACATTTAAGTCTGCATGGATTGTAATATTAATAATATATAACGGAGATCGTGAAATAAGTCGTACTTTCAATGATGTGTTTATGATTCCATTATTATTTTTTAATATTTATTGTTTTAGTTAAAAAAAAAATCCTACCTATTATGATTTTTTTATTCATATGTAATTATTTGAATGGATGTTTCGATGATTTATACAGGATCGCATTATATATGTATTAGAAGTATCAAGATCATCTATGTAACCATTAATAATGATTATGGAGTGTAATTTACTTAAAGAACTTGATTTGTATAGTATCATTTCTAAATTTCCTCACACTAAATAGACAGAAGTTTGTTTGTAAATGTTGTGTTATATATAGTTTTTTCTTCAAAAAGGATCATCTGCTAACATACGCTAATCAAAATCTTACTCCGTTTCTGAATACCCTCATCCTCAGAATGATCGATTTTATCGGTGTCAGAATTCAGATTCCTTTTGTTCAGATAGCTTCATAAATTTTTTTTGTAAAATTTTAAAAAATGTTTATAGTTTATAATACATTATTTTTTCAATGATACAAGAACCTTCTACATTAAGGACTATATTTTAACAGTTTTAAAAATTATTAATGGATGAATATGGACTTCAGAAGTGAATTGTACTATATTTAGATGAAAAAATCAAGCATCCTGGTAACTAAGCTCTAAAACATCGTAGCAGATAGTTACGATAGTTTACGAGACACATAAACAAAAGAGTTTCATAACAGTTTTTTTTTTAATTAAATATAAAATATAAAATATACAATTAATATTCTAGGAATTATAAAAAAAAAAAATTATATAATGTCTATATAATGTCTTAAGATTCATGTGTTTCCCAAGAATCGTATGCTGGATGCCTATGTGTTAGGAGGGACGGCTACGGTTAGAGGGGCAGGAAGAGAAAGATTGGGCAGTGAAGCGAGAGGTACCGGTCCGTTCGATTTGGGCAGATAATAGCTGGAGGATCTTACATGACCCTACCCCCGCAAACAGGGGGCAAGGGACGGAAAATATGACCCTTCGGTTCCGTCCTCCGTTTCTTATATACTTCTTTTTATTCTTCATCTATACAACACCTCGTTTGCGTTAAGACTGTTTATCGGATTTCTTTTCAGATTCTCTTGAAACGAAAAAATACAGATCTTAATTCTCTGTTACCTGTGAGTATCGGAATTCTGTTAAAAATTAATAGCTAGATATAATTTAAAAAAATTAACAAGAATGAATGACAAATTAAAATGCATGACAACGATCGTTAAAAATGTGATAAACAAAGTGACCACTGTGGAAGCAACTCCAATATTGGGTCTCTCGATACCTGTAATAAATGAATCTTACTCAGGTTTTTGGAATATACACAGACCCAAACTATATAAACAAATAACTTTAACCATTTGAACTTAATCCTTCATTTTAGAAACAAGATGTGGAAAAAAAACTACCGCTACAACCCATGCAAAACTTTATGACAAACTACTGTTTCTGGAGCAATGGCTATGAAAGGAGGTATTATCATTTTTACAATCTCACACTATTTTTACTAATGCCAGAAAAAATCAATTACCTGTACTAAAGTCAAGGATTGGGCTTAAATTTTTATACTCGTTTTTTCAATACTTTCTGAGGTAGCTATGAATTCTCAACTTAATGGATGGCATCGTCTAGGTTGAGGCTGTTACAAGACATTACCGCCGGGTAAACCTTTTAGTGCTGCAGTCATATGTACTTCAACTACGTTGGCCAATTGAATATTTCACCTTCTGTGTGTAGTAATCTAGATATTCTAGTTGTCACATCTTCCTTTAGATTCAATGCCATTTACTTTTGAAAACTTTAAGGTACAGCCATGCAGAGACCCCTACGCAATGCGAATTTCGGGGCCCATCACCGAGATTTGTATGGCCTAGTTTGTAATGCAAAACTAACAGGAAGTAATCAGTGCTGCCAACTTAAATAATGAAGTTCGTGTTTCATTTGAAATGCGTTCTGAAGTTATAATGAAACATTCACGGATAAATATGAGAGACCGCCGCATGTACATGTCAGCGTTGAATGTATAGGCTTATTTTGTTAAATTTTTTGTTGCTTAAGGACAAACCTAAATCTTGGGAGATTAATAAAACATGCTACAATTAAGAAAATATAAGAATTTTCCTCCTCCAACTCTTAAATTATCTTCTGTTATGACGATATAATGTATAGTAATATATTCTATTGATTTAAATTTTATGTATGTTTTAATTTTCTTAGGATTTACTCCGAATTTAGCCAGGCATGGACTTACTAACTCTGTATGGACTTAATAGTTTTGAAATTAACTTATAAAATGAAATAGCCAAGTTTTCTTCCACATCTGTTTAAAAAATATCACACAGATAATGACTTGAAGAAGTTGCCTGATACACTAAAAGATTTAGAAGAGGTTATTGAATATTGTCTCTGCTTCATGCACTGATTATTTTTGAGAGAGCATTTTTCTAAATAGTATATCTTATCACACTGTTCTAGAATTAATGTAATATTTTTATATGCAGAAGAAAGAAGGAAACAACAGGAAAGATGAATCATTCGCCTTAATGCGCAAACAAACGAAATATTGCGTTTAGAAGATTTCCTAAAAAAAAAGTTAATGGAGGTATAAAAGTCTTATAATAAAAAAAAAAAAAAAAAAAGTCGGTTCAATCGACAAAAACAGAAAAAAAGGAGTTGAGCCTAAATGCCATTAGATATTCAGGCCTAGATAGAACATAAGTTGTCCATCTGGATCCCTCGCTTTTTGCCTCTTTTCGCGGCTTTGTGGTCCTGATCCAGTGGTCGCCGCTGCCTGAAAATGTATGTGCCATTAATATTTTATCATCTTTAGTTTACATTTTTCTACAATTTGCAACCTGGCGCAATTTATTCAGAACTTTTTAAAAATCAAATATTTTTTAATGTATGTTCTATTTCTCAGATTTCAATTAAATTCCTTTTAAAAAATTTTAATTAGTAGTTCCTGAATTTTTCTCATTATTTCCTTTAGGTAACTTTATCACTGCAAAACATTAAATAAAACTGTAGACTACTGACATTTACACATGACATTTCTTAGAATGGAACCGTACCAAGTAAAAGGACACAGCCTAGTCCACCATAAATATGTAAATGACTTCAATAATTATAATATTTTTCTCTAGTGATTTGGAAAATAAAAAAATAGTTATTTATTAGTCAAATTACAAAAACTGAGCATTAATTAATGTTTCGAAATAATCATTCCATATAAAAAAAAATTACGATGACAGAATCTCATAAAGTGGTTCATAACTATATCATATAATCATGAGAAAGGTATCCGAAGGGTCAATTCTGCCATAGCTGATATAAAATATATATTTATTTAATACTTCCAGATCAATTTGGATCTACTATCTAATCCTCATATAAAAATAGAGTAATAACTGTTAAAAAATAATTTTATTACTGGTTCAGTCTATTGTCAAATAAAACATAATATGACCTCATCTCACAAACTCTAAGCGGTTCATTCAAAAGATAAAATTATTTTCTACACCTCATGGTGTTAAATGATATATGATATATGTGCCAGAGGTCTATGGTTATCTATATATATATATCTATGGTTTAGAACGCTCGGCTATCGTGAAGGGTTA
>NW_027114633.1:300895-335468 GCF_000696795.3 Halyomorpha halys
TATATATATTTGTAAATGCCTATCTCTTTGTTCCAGGAAGTAAGAAAAAAAACAAAAACATTGTGTTAAATTTGTATTAAATGATTCACAGAACTGAAGTGTTTTCTATCCTTCAATGATATAATTAGAACAGTAATATTTTTATCAGCGCAAAGACATTAAATTCTAATAAAGGACATCTCTTTTATTTTCATACATATTCAGTATTTTTTTTCTCTGCATCACTAATTAAAACATTTCATGAGTATGCATATTCAAGATTCCTTAATTGAAATAGGGTCAGACATACACATATAATATACTTTTCTTTGCTTTTATTAAAATTTTCAATTATGATAGACCCTTCGTCACTTCTTTGCTCATAAAATAAAACTTATTTGACCTAAAAGGAACGAAAGTTTACAAACGATTTAGCGATGATAAATCGAGAAGTAAAACTGAGAGCTGATATTAGATACTGACAAATGGAAACAAGATTATCCGAAAAGTTTCCAACCAGGGGAATTTTCACTTCTTCTCTTTCCTCGTTGAGAAACTGCAAATAATGTGGTGACGACATGATAAAGATCTACCATAATCTTTCACTTTTTTCATACTTCATTTATTTTTAAATGCTAAGGGATAATATAAGCTATTGGTAAAATATTTTAATATTATTGATATCATCTAATCATTACAAATATGCAAATCATTTTATGTACATTTATTATCTTGTTTGAGACCGGTAATTTTATTAATAATAACAAAATTTATCTATATTGTCTCAACTTTTTTTATTTGGCCGATCCGATCATCATCAGGAGCAATCTTAATTTTTGTATCATAGCTACACTCTGATTTATTAAAATTTGCAGACTATTATGCCCAAGTCAGTTTAACACAGTTAACCGGTTGTTACCATAGCATTTATTAATAATTTCTATCTTTTACGATTCCCATATTCAATTATCATTAATTGATGATAGTAGCTTACCAAAATTGTTATTATTGATGTGAATCATAAATATATAAATTATATTGTATGTCTTTCTATTCAAAATTGCATTTATATGCATATTTTATTTATTAAGTAATGCCATTATTAAATTTTCAGAGCCCTGGAATATTGCTTGAACATGGAGAATATGAACCTTTCTGCAATTCGAACAATTAGAGTGCTGAGACCTCTCAGAGCTATCAACAGGATACCAAGTAAGTCAGAACAAAAACCTATGATTTTTTTTTTATTTATCTTGATGTTCAGGGACTATTATTGAAATTAAATAGTCGTAATAATTTTCTTTATATCTATTTGTTATTTATTAATTTATTTTTTGTATATATATTTATATATCTATCCTTCCTTTTATCAATTATTTTTATCAATAATTCTTCTAAAGTCACATCTGGTTGAAAGAGAAAATATGAAAAAAAGAGGTGTGGAAAAGAAAAAAATTAGAGAAAGTATAAAAAGAAGAAAAAAATAATTAAAAAGAAATAAAAAAGATTAAAGAATTAAAGCGAGCCAAATATTCAAGCTTAAATAAAAGTTTTTTGTATTCTTTCTTAATCTTACATTAATGTTAATTAACTCAATTGCTTCAGCAGTATAATTATATTATATTTGATTATTTTTTATATTACACATACAATACAAAATAAAAATAACTTTCAACTTTATTTTTATCTTAGTGTTCTGTTAAATTCTAACATTTCAGTTCTAAAATAACCCTTTAAAATCATCCATTGTTTCAGCTTTGAGTTTACAATAAAACAAAAAAAAAATGATATTCAGTAAGTATAAAGTATTATGTAATTTATAAATAAAGAATTTCTAAAAATAAAAAAATATATTATTATCTTGTTTTTAGATTTATTAATATTGCTAGAAAACTTAATCTTCAAATTGATTCTAACGATGAGATTTGGTTAAACTATGACGTGTATGCTGATGATGCCTGTACAATCTTCTCTAACCTTGATTAAAATTTAATTCCATGAATTTTTCGTTAATAAGAAAATGATCCCGTTAAAAATAAGACCTATTAACTTATATCACTTATCGATATGATTTTACTTATTTTTTAGTTGTTGGTATTTATTATATTTATCACCCTCAAGTATGATAGTGGTTTACTGTGATGTATCGTCAAGGATTTATGGGTGAAAAAAATGTCCTACGATTCCGAGGTTTTATGTCTATCAAAAGTTAATAATCTATATTTGTTTTTTGAATATTCGAACATATATAAATAAGAAAAACATAAAACAAGAGCTGAATTCAAAGCTCTATTGCTAAGTTATTTTGATTCCACGAGATTATTCTTGTCTAGTTGCGGACCGAAACCATTGTATCCCTACTTCAGTACGAGCACCTATTTTTTTTCTGGTTTGTTGTTTTGAAATTGTATTTCATTAATAATTTTTTTCTAAATTAGGTTTATACTGCAAACACTGTTATTCTTTTAAAATATTTATCATTGTTTTTCCATTTATTTCAATTAATATTTTTTTTTCTTCTTTTAGGGATGAAGGTAACAATGGAATAATTAGAAAATTAATTAAAATCTGACACTTAACGGCTGGCCATTTGTGTTTTTTCTGTCGGTTTGAACCAAAAAATCTGAGATATAGAGGTGATATCTGTAGTTCGGTGCCACCGAACTACATTTTCAGAAAATAATTAAACACAATTCTTATAAGTAATAAGAGAATAAAGTAAAAGCAATGTTTTAAGGACTTGAGTAAATCTAACTTCCATTTTCCAGTGTTATTATCTCTGAAATTCATCTACATTTTTCTTTTAATATAGCCTACACAATAATAAAGATATCATTTATATTTATTCATACAATAATTACTATATTTCTCATTCATTATTTTTGTATCCACTCTTCATTAAAAATCATATTTCATTAAAGAACATATATTACCAAGGCGAATCAGACCTACTGTATTCGGAACACTGTTAGGTTATGCGGGATTAACAGATCTACTTCGCTCCTCTTAATACTTCACATATTCATATTGGCAGCTATGCACAATGAAATACCACTGAGCCCCTCATTTTTTGCAATAATAATAAGATGCAACATTCTTTTGTTAATTTTAATATTTCCACCTTATTGCTTATACTTTTACATTGATATTTTTTTCTTACTTATTCATTTTATCTTGGTTTGATTCATTATGTGTTTTCAGGCAATTTCTTTGAGAAGCATTTACTAACACATAATATTTTTCACGCTTAAACTTCTATCCAAAGCTCAAAAGTTAGTTTCAAGGAAGACCATAAAAATCATAATCTTTAATAAATCTAGTTTATTATAGTAAACGATAACAGTTAACAAATTTAAGCTAAATCCACATTTCTTCAATGTCATGAAAAAAAAAAATAGAAAAATTACCATTTTTCTGTGGTTTAGTTCCTTTATCCAAATATTCTACACTTTTTTTGGGTGTTATAAGGCAAAAGGATGATGGTGTCTTTTATGGGATTTAATATTTATGGGAGTCCTAGTCAATTTTCGTGGGATAGTTAATGACAGATTAGTGTACTTTTCTGATGTTTGATTTAAAAACTTGTGTCAGTTTTATATTTGAATGAAGCAGAATTGGTATTGAAGGTGATATGTTACGTTTAGAACTTTTTTTTTCACAACCATTTGCCATGCCATGTCAAATACTTAAACTGTTGCTAAATGTGACATCAAGCATAATATCAGTGTATAATATCTATAAACGTGGAAGGGCGTTAACTGACAGACTTTTTATTTTTTTTATTTTGCATTCGTTTACAATTTTAGTAATCTAAAGTGCTCTCTGATTAATTCATAGATTTAATTATACATGCTAAACAGAAATAAAAAAAAATGTATATATATATATAACCAAATAAAGGAATAAAAACATTAGATCATTTATTAGTTGCATTTATTAATTAAAATATATTGTCTCCTATATTTTTCCAAGATTAAAACAGTGTTAATTTTTTTTAGTCATATAAAATTACATCTGTACATGAATTACCGCTACAACACATGAAGAGTTCGGAGTGCAACTCTTGGTAAAGATAATTAATAATAAAAATCTGTTATGTGACATAATAACTCTTTAATTACATAAAATAAAAAACAAATTAAAGAAGTACATAACTGTTATTAAAATATACCAGTCTCATTGTATACGGCATGTCCAAGGAACATGTATTGTTTTTATCTCGTAGATAACGATTAAGTGGAAGAACATCCGTGACCACTTTAACTTTATTAAGCTTGATAAAAAGTGTTGATAGACTGAGTCGTTAATTATACTTAGCGTGATATTATTTCAACACGCACCAGTATCTACTAATTTTGATAGTTTTACCTTAATTAGTACAAAAAATAAATGGATTTTTAATGTAATAAAGTGAATTGCAATAAGGAATGTAGCAATATTTGCTTGCAAATGTGTTAAAAATAGCATACTGGTCAAAGGTCCAGTTATCTCTTTTATCTAAATGCTAAAATATTCAAACTATTCTTTTCCTATTGTCCTTGTAACTTATTAAATTGTATAATTAATTTTTCAATTACAGTTTTTACTCTGTGCAAACCGAACTATATCAAAATCACCCACGCGCAAATCAGCTGCGCGTTCACGCAAGTATTGATCTTGTAACTTATTAAATTGTTTATTGATTATTTTAATCTTAAGATTATATTCTTCAATAATTATAAATAGTATAAGTATTAACTGCAACTCAAATCGCTACTACATTTTATAAATAATCTAAGGCCATATTCTCAACAATTAGTATCTAATAGATTACATTTTTTATTTTACTTGAAAGCCAGATAGCAGTATTCCACTGCTTCATAAGGTTCTTAATCTGGCAGGTGATCGTATTGAGGGATACGTGTGTGAAGAAGTGGCTAAAATTGGGAAACCTTTTTATATCAAAAGCTCGGAGACCTGGAGTGCCCGAAACAGCTCTATAGCACCTTTGCTTCATTTCTTAATAATCGGAGGCTCCTTCCATACGCCTGGAAACTAAAACATATAAAAGTGTATTAAGACCAGCTCTTATGTACGAAGCCCCACAATTTACTATCTTCTGGATGGCACACAGAGCCATCTACAACTGTATCAGATTATTGTTCTGCCGAAAATATTGAGGTCAACGTCAATGAAGAAACTGAAACCATAACAATTTCATGGATTCTACTAACTATCGACGGTGTCACAGTTTATTAGACGGAGGTACATCAATTTCTTCAGAACTGCTATGCAGTGGCAAAAGTTTGTTGCAAGCGCGATCTTAGTACAGACATGAAATAAATTTTTTAGTGTTAGTTATTAGGTAAGGATCTTGGCATTTGTGAAGAATAGAAATTGAGTGTTCCCCAACACTTTGAAGATATGAATTCTGATGATTATCTTAGTACAACTTCTGACTGGCAACAGGAATACGTACCATAAAGTATCATTATTATTTTTTGTTGCAGTTCATGTTATATTTCTAGTATTAGGATTTATTAAAAACAAAAAACTTGAAAGCATAATTACAAAGATTCACAGAAAAATTATAAAACTTAAATATTATATTTTCAACGTAGCTGGAGATAAATCACTGTGCAAAGAACTTATTAAATAAACGTTCTTATTTCTTAGATAATAAACCAATCCTGCTTCGGTGAAAATTACTAAAATTTAAAACTTATCTTAAATAAAAATAAGTTTGAGGACCTAAGTGGGTCGGTAAAGATTCCTCCTGTCCTTGACCTCCCACATCTAATCTAGTTTATTGTGCGTGATTGGTAATTAATTTTGCGAGACTGATTTAGATAGTTATAAAACAGATCCTCAATTATATTTTAATACATTTTGGCATTTGTTTTGTTACATAATTTTCAAATTATAACAAAAATCATAAATTCATCAAACAATCCATTTCTATCACTCTTAATTTTCACAAATTGTTTCCAGAAATACAATTCTAAAAACTCTGCTACTGATGACAGAACAGTCATAATTCTTTCTGAGTTTTAAATGAACTAGCCTTGATTACAAGAAGAAAAAAATAATGCCTAATTTGGCATGGTCTCTTGTTAATGAACAATTATGAGGATTAGGAACAAAGTAAACTTTTCGGTATAAAAAACAAACTTTTATTTACATAACCTATGATGATCAGAAAAATATACATAAAATAGTTAATTTTCATTTTTCTAAAATTATTTTTTAAACATTAAAATAATCATCGATTATCTAAGAAATACATCAATAGCTTACTATACTATTTTAATAAAATAGCATAACATGTGTTAGGAAAATAATGAATAATCGAAATATGCAATAGTATTTCCAATAACAGTCTTATATACCAGCATTTATAGTTTTATTTTTTAATGATAGAAATGTTAAACAATTTCTATCAACATTATTTTTGCTCAAAATGAATGATTAATTTCCTACTGTCATTAAATATTATTCATGACCAACAAATTTTAAAATATAATATTATTCATTGATAAATACTTGTTTATCTCCCAATACGAAATATTTGAAAATTTTTAAGGACCCAGAAGTAATAATTAGCATTGGTATTTAAAAATCAAAACAATTATGTGCCTATTTTTCCTAAGTCTGATTTAGTAATATACAACTGTTTACTCTCTAATTAAAAATTATATATTTTTATTTATTTTTTATTATTAGTGACAATACTTACATTTGTTTTAGTACAACAAGAAAAATTTCTTTCTAAATCTTCTTTTATTTTTTAAATTAATTTATTTAACTTTTTTATCAATGTATAATTTTCATAGTTTGGATGCTTATATAGTTTTAACCAATCGTTCACTATACTGTGAATTTATAATTTGCTAAAATTTTGATCGCATTCAAAAATTATCATATTTTATTTAAAAAATTATTGAAAACCTTTTTTTACTTTTAAATTTAAAAGTCTGGCAACTACTGGGTCTTTAAAAAAATAAAAGTTTTATGTTATGATGTCCAAAATGTGTGTAATCAACTCTTTAGAATATTAACTGATTTATAATAAATTAAAAAGTAAATTAAATTAATATTATCGTTGATTCAGTTTTAACGTAGTAAGATTACGATAAACTCAACTGTTTTGCTATTTAACTCTTATAATGTCCCTTACAGTCATCTACATAATGACAGAAGGAGTATTAGTGCCTGTAATTTTTAGTTTGTTAATATATACTTATAAACTAATGATATTCATTTCATTATGATATAGGCTCAGTTTTCACTTTCTAAGGAGGAGTTTTGAATAATAAGATAAAGTTACCCTATATAAGTAGAAGTTTAGTTCCAAAGTCCTATGAGATTGGATGCAATGTTTTTGAACATGAACTATTATCCTGACTTCTACTAGAATCAAATACGAGACAATGCAGACAGATACAAATTACACACAGATTATACATGACACAAATGCACTATTCTAATTGTTATCTGTTACATAGAAAGGAATATAAACCCAATAATTTTTTTAGTATTGCATTCTGTAATATAAATTCAAGCATTGGTATTAGTTATCATAAAGCACATTAACGCGATATAATATAATAATAAAAAGAAAAAAATACATTTATTCCTACATACAATATTTAAATTCAAATGTAATTCAGATACTCCAATTTGAGCTTATTCCCCCACTTGTGAAGTAAAAATGGAATGTATAAACAGAAGAGAGGTAGTCTCTAATCGAAAGAAGTTGAGTAAATTGTGTGGAATAGGGAGGATTTGCCAGTCAAAGCGAGCCACTAACCGTAGCTGCTTCTTAATCAGAAGCCATGCAGTCATCTCAACCGCACCACCACGATAATTTATAAGGAACATAGTTGGAGAAGTTTGTCGGGGGGTGCGATCAGAAAAGAACAACATAAATAAACAAAACCATATTTATTTATTTTATGCCGACGTTTCGACCTGAATTTCAGGTCTTCATCAGGGCTATAAAACAAAAGAGATAACAACAACTTTAGAGAAACATAAAATTGAAAAGGAATAGTATATAAACAAATTTGGAATTATACAAATATTGAATTGAATCATAAATGATAACAAATTGATAACTGATAATTGAATAGTAAAAAAAATTTTATTGATTGATAATCGTGGAATTAGATGGTAGTAAATTGAAAACAGTGAAAGATGAAATATACTATTATGTAGGTAAGAAGATATTTATACTATAAGATATGCAAGTAGTGTCTAAAAAAAACTGAAAAAATAAATAAATAAATTGAATCTACAAATTGAACAATATGACAGACAATGAAAAATAGAGAGTGGCTTATGTCTGAATTACAGTGTGAGTATTAACTTATATACCTATACTTAAAAATATAAATATATACACAATAGGAAAATGGTAGAATATGGAGAATGAGAAAAGAATAATGTAACAAATATGAGAACGAGAAAGGAGACTCACGTTATGGCGTAGAAGGTAGGCCTGCAACTGATTTATTTTATGATTTTTAAAATGGCTCACCAGAGAGAGCTACAGACAGACAAAAGATTCGCTAGAAACGTAACTGTCAAGAAAGACCGTTATGACACAACAGTTGATATGAAATACCAATGATAAAAAAGTCAAGTTATAGTTTAAAAGAAAAAACATAAAACCAGTGATATGTAAAAATACGGAATCCAAAGGTCAAAAAATTATGAATAAAAATTAATAAGAATAAAAAATATTTTTATAAAATCGAAAATAGATAATGATTGATAAAATAAAATAAATTATGGGTGCTTTAATAAATTAACTATTTGGCAATAGGCTAGGGATAGGTTTTGTTTGTCTGTTACACCTCATTATAAGAAACATATTTTTAATAGAAAAAATATTTATCCTTCCTTGACTAAATCTTATATTATATGAAAAATGGAATATCATGATTTTATTAGATTGGACGTATTAAGGAAATTGCAGTGATATTAGAGGGTGCTGAAAAAAACATACCAAACGCAACTTCTACACATTTGTTTTAATCTTTCCCTTAGACCGTTATGTAAATACTTTCCTGGTGTGGGTTCACTGAGTTTGGTGATGTAATCTAAAGATGACTACACGTTTGCCAAACAATGACAAATTCATTCATGACAAATGTATCCGCCATAGGCCATGGATGGGTTATTTGGATTGGCTAGTACTAGTTGGCCTGAATTTGCGGCAGACCTGTGGGGTGTCGGTTTTTGGGCACAAATCAAAGGGCGTTTCTGTTGCATTCACCAGTTTGCATTGTTTTAGTACTACCAACAAATAAATATTTGTTCTCTCTGTGTTTTAATTAATTAAAGAACTTCTCCAACATTTGGATTCAATGATTAACTTATTATTGTTTAAAATAATATATTTTAATATTCTATCGATTCAGTGAAACAACATTTTTTCAAATCTTGTTCATTGATTTTAGCAGTTTATTTCGGATTTAAAATAACAACATTATACATTTATGAGATCTAGGTAATTAAATTAAAATATTTCAGGTAAAAATTTTAGAACGAAGGTTGAGTTTGTAGGTTGTGTAGTACATTTTATTTGAATTTTTATCATCTACAACCTATATTGCCGGTATTTACACTTCTTCTCATTTCACATATTTTTATTTTGTATCTTTTTAAGATGATAAAATAGAGTTAATCGAGCGTAATAGCCGAAAATATTTAAAAGAACAAACCAAGCATTTAGATACCGATGTTTGTTTCTTCCTTTGTTTAAGAAGCATTTGCACAAGTGGCAATTGGCAAACGATATTCAATGCAAAGGTATTCTTGGTAGGAGTGAATCGCTAAGTAGTTTATTGTCATTTGTATAAAAATGTATTGTTGTTATCTTAATGCTCATCCAATATCTGATACAAAATTAGTAGTTTTCGTAAGTGGTTGTTTTCAGCTTTAGAATATATCTGTGAGACGGATGTACCTACGGTTGTAATTGATTTTCCGTTTCTGTATTTTACAGTTTTTAAACCTATTCAAATATATAAACTAAAATACTTAGGGTTTGCTGGATTTACAATGGATTATGTTTTCTGTTACACTGTAGCCGTGAGTCAACTCCTGTGGGGTCTGGGTCCCTCCTGGGGTCCACTCAGCCTCTTAAATTGAGTACCCTTAATTGGGTAAAAATCTGGCGGTCAAGCATGATTTTTACCAAATCACCTCCTTGCACAACCATTGGTCTAGTAACTACTTCTTTACAAAGTACTGAACTCCTGGCCCTCCATGGGTTGCAGCGGTACAGTAGAATGGATTAATCCTGATAACTAACTCTTGGATATTAAATAACCATGTTAGGCATACATTGTTTCCTTATGATCTTGAAATGACCATAGATTATGGAACCCAATTACCTCATTCATAAATTAGGAACACATGTGCAAACAATAAATTACCATTAAAAATAAATAACAAAAAAGCTAATACGTCATAAATAATACACCCTTAATGACCCCGACCTCTTCTTAACAGATTTTAGTAGAACAATTAAGTTAATTTTCCAGTTACAATCGTGTTATTTTTCATCCCCTTTCTCTTTATTTTTTTTAAATTTATATAAAACTATAAATAGACCGCAGATAACCATCTGCGGGTAACCACCCAGCGTCTCCTTTTTCCAAACTATGATGTCGGCAGTTTACCCATCGTTCATTTATCCATCTCTTTAAACTGTATGTTACAATAAACTAAATAGAGTAAAGTAATAAACTGGTTAACTATCTGTAATATTTCGTTACTGCACCCTTTAAAAAAGTTTTATCTTCTAGTCAAATTCAAATCATTTTCAAGTCCTGTCAACCTATTTTATCTCAATAATATCTTTAAAAGAAAATATGGAATCGTAAAACAAATTAGATTGTTCCGTTAATGTTCAAATATTTATTTCAAGGTAGGTAAATATCGAGGTAGTATCATAAAGGAAAAAAATCCCCCCCACTAAGTTAAACCATTTGCATTACTAGATAAAACTGAAGGAAAGAAGCCGACGTGGCAGGCTATTGATATTAGCTGCTGGAATTGAACCGGCTGTGCCAAGAGGAGCTGACCTACGTAGGGAAATAAGTGTCGGGGCCTTTGAAGTTTCAAGCACCTCGCCCTCAATCGTTGCCCTTTGTCCTTCGTCCTTGTTCGCGCCATATCTTCTATTTTCATCTTCTTTTTTCATTCATGAGTTTTTATAGACTGTTTTGCGAATCTGTTTCTAAACGTTATTTGAATATTTTCCCAAATTCGTTCTTTGAATTATGAATAATTAAGAAAATAGTAGGAATAATTATGAAAATTGCAATACTAGGATTTTTCCAGTCGGGGAGGAACCTCAAAACATTTATTTCCGTTGAAAACTCGAATTCGAAATTTATATCTCCCTCACTATATATTCCACAGTAAGTGAAAGTAAAAATGGTTGATTAGCCACCTTTTTAAGAAGTCTCGTTCTAGCCTCAATAATATAACCAATTGCATCACTTCTCGTTATTGTTCCTTTCTGTTTTTTTACTTAATTATTTTTATTTCCAGTACTTTTTGAATTATCATAAAAAAGATAATAAGGAATGAAAGAAAAAAATCAGGGGACCCTATAATCCTCCATTCCTATTAGTACAAGAGCCCAAGAGGAAAAAAAAAGGCAGTTATCTCACCCCAATTTTGGATTACATTGATGAAATCTATGTATGGAGCTCTATATATTAAAAAATAGGAATAACACAAGAAAAGCAAAGAGAACGTCATTTAAAGAAGAGTAAATTTGCTCCGATATGAGCCCTAAAAGAGTTATTTACGTTAAATAGTTCTCGAGATATAGCTTTTTAAAAAGCAACATTTCAAATAATGTTGTATTTTACGTACTGAAAGATCAGTAGTTAGTGAATTTATATCTCAAAAACCATTTGACGTACAAATGTATATCATCACTCAACATAAAGGTAGTTTAATGAGCTATAAATTTTATGATGTTTATCTTCGTAGGAGCAATAGTTTTCATGAAATTTGCTAATATTAATTGATTTACAGTTGTTCGGACAAATTTTTATTTGCCAAATTTATATTCATATGTGAATATCATAAAAACTACTACCCCTACGAAAATAAGTGTTATAAACTATTTTATAGTAAGTCGAATTTCCTTCATTTTGAGTGTTGGCAGACATATGTGCGTCTTATGGATCTAGGGATATATTTTTTCAAAAATCCGACATTTTATACGAACAACTAGAAATTATCATTTTGTGAATTTATTTTGTCAAATATCATGAAAACTACTAGTCCTACAAAGATAAACATTATTAACTATTTTATAGTTAATTTGACTACCTTTAATTTGAGCGCTGGCAGACATCTGTACGTCACAAAGTTTTCATAAATCAAAGTTCTTGTCCGAACAACTATAAATCAATTTATTTTTGGATATATCATGAAAACTACTATTCCTACGAAGGTAAAGACCATAAACTTCTTTATAGACCATTATACTAGCTTTAATTTGAGTGCTAATAAACATTTGTACGTCACATAGCCCTTGAGATATAGATTTCTCAAAATAAATTCACTAACTACTAATCTTTCAGTAGATTTTTAAGAAATGTTGCATTTTAAAAAGCTATACCTCGAAAACTATTGGACGTAAATAGCTCTTTTAGGACTAATATTTCAGCAAATTCACTCTTCTTTAAATAATGTTCTCTTATATTTTCTAGTGTTGGTAGTTTTTAGGATATAGAGCTCCGAATGAAAAATTAATGTTTTTTAAGGTTTTGAAACAGCCACCATTTTTTATTCCCCCTATCTATACTTTGCAGACTCAATAATTTTGACTAGTAATTATACATAGTTTTCATTAAAGTAATCAAAAATTGGGGTGAGATAACTGCCTTTTTTTCTTCCCGGCTCTTATACTAATACGACCTGAAACAAAAAGCTTCTGGTTTCTCCATAGTAGCTAGAAATATTATCTAAAGTTGTTAAGGCAAGTAGTATATGAGATTTAATTTCATTTTATGTGAAAAAGAGGTAGGGATCACTTAGAGTATATTACATTACTCATTAAACACCAGATCCCATCCGAATGATTTATATATGCCCTCCTATAGAACCTCCTTCTTTAGCAAATCCTTCGTCATACGTGCAACCTCCCTTTGGAATTCTCTTCCCATCTCCATTCGCCAGTCCTCATCCATTCTCTCCTTTAAACAACACCTATTCCTTCATTTATTGAATAACCAAACCTCCACATCTTTGTAATCAAATAAATAGGCAGTTATTGATTAACATTATAAACAGTAGTAAAGCCAATATACCAATGTAATTTCATTCTACTATCTGAAAATTTGTAAACGCTCGCCAGATAAAAATCTCACTATATTCATTTCATTTCATTTCATTCATTTCATTTCATTTCATTTCATTTCATTTCATTACATTATTTCTGATGTACTTGGCTTTTTGTAATTTATTTTAATTGGTAATTTGTTGGATACGGATGTTTCCCTAATGCAGGAATGAATTAAGTTCCACGACCTAAGGTAGTTTCAAGATCTCAAGGAAACAATATATTCCGAACATTGTGATTTTCTTAGATCCAAGTGAAAATTTTCAACCAAAAATTAAGTGAAAAAATCTTTAATTTAATAATTAATTAATTTTTTTTAAATATTAAAAGTATAATGAATTAATAATGCTTTATTCACCTTCCAGTTCGATTTAAGAAATTTCTTTTATTGGCCCAAATTTAGTACTCATTATTAATTAAGGTGGGCATTATTTTTTTAAATATTATAGGTGTTATCTTTATTTAGATATATTCAATATTTTTTAGTAATACATATTTCATAAACTAACATTTAAATTTTGGAAATTAATGATAGTTTTAAAACATTAATTTGCAAAAAAAAAAATATATATATACTTTTGAAAATTAGCTAAGTTAATTTTGATAGAAAATTCGTCGATTATTAAAACAATTAAAAGTAAGACATTATTCCAATTATAACTTAGCTGTTTCAACGACAGTTAAAATGGTATTAATATGATAAACATACAGCCACTTCTTCAAATTTTGTTTTACGCCACAGCTCTAGCAGAAATACAAAAAAGAAAACACGATAGAAGTACATAAAAAAAATGAAATCGTTACCGCTCCAACCTTTGAAGGGTAGACTACAATACTTTTTAGTAAAGTACTGTTACAAGACTCTGTTGTGCAACCTAGTCAGAATACCGCTCAACTGTCAAATTTTATTCAATTATTACCCACTTCAAGACGGTGGGTGGACCTGGAGAGCCCTCGAACCCTCAGTGCTGAATCACGGCTACAGTGTAACAGAAAATAATTTTCTGCCCAGCCAGATTCGAACTCAGGTCCTTCGAATTAGTAGCCACGCGTCTTACCTCGGGGCTACCCCGCATTCCCATCGTATGTATAAGCATCGCCGAAGTTGACAGGTACAATTTTTTTTTATTTTTGTAGCTTGAAAAGGATAATTTATTACAGTATGGAAGAACAATCATGAAGTTTGTTATTTATACCAGAAAAATTGCTCTATAAGAGTTTTGGTTTTATGGTTAAAGTTACTTATTTTAATAAAAATCTAAAAAGAAATTTGTGTTCCACTCACTGACAGTATTTTGAAGTAAGGACTGTTTTGGCTAAGGAACAATGACTCAAAATCAGGATAGAGTAGGACTTTAGGAGTAAAAAGTATCACTTTTCATTATAAACTACTGACAATCCAGACTCGGTTTGTTTTGTTTTCATATTGATTTAGATAAATACATTGTGTTTCAGGTATGAGGATCTTGGTTATGCTGCTGCTAGACACTCTTCCCATGCTAGGTAACGTCCTGCTCCTATGCTTCTTCGTTTTCTTCATCTTCGGCATCGTTGGTGTTCAGCTGTGGGAAGGGATCTTACGCCAGCGATGCTTCCTCAAGCCGATCCCCAACGTAACGTACCCCAAGTAAGTAGGTGCATGGTCTCGAAGTAACATGGACTTTTCTTCCCCGAAGGAAACCCTTAGATACACCATAGACTTCTTGGTTCATTAAGACATTGAAAAAACTATCTAATATTTCATGCGAAGAAATTCATAAATAGGTAGGATAATATCAGGGGATTGCGTAAGTGTCAACGAGTCTTAAAAATTACACAATATTCATTATGATTCTTCAAGAATTAACTTGACAAAATAAAAAGTTGTCCATGTTAAACTTTTGAACAATTTGTTGAAAACATTTTTTTTGGTTTATCATAATTTTTAATCATTATTCAGTGTTGCTAAGTTATGTTTCATATATTATTTAATTATTTAGGAATATTAACTCACGATTTTATAAATAAAAGAATTCCTCACTGAATCATTAGTTACCTTTATACTCGTAAATCAGGAGTCTAGAATATATAATAAGTGAAACCGTAGACGGGAAGTCCCAAGGGGGGGTAAGAGACACAGATATATCCCTATTGGTCCCTGGAGGGAATACGAAGAGGGAAATTATTTTTCCCTCCACTTTACTATTTATGCAAAGAGCTAGAAAATAAGTTTATTTTCAAATTTTTAGTTTAGATTAAAATTTATAAGCTAATATTCTGATTTTTATAGTGATTAATTGAATTTCTTTAAATGATTATGGCTGATTTATCGATGTTTATCAAATATAATGTTTATACTGATTTATCAGTATTTTTTTCAAACAATGATTAGGAATCATGTAAATCTGTATTAATAAAATAAATTACTAATAATAAATCCTAAAAATTTAATTAATGAAACCTACGGTTGTCTTTTATATACTTATTATTTATGGGTTCATGTTATAGAACATATCAAGATGTAATATTCATTTAGAAAATATGAAGTTATTGAAAATTAACTTCTGAATGTACTTGATCCAAATTTATTTAATTTTGTGTGTTGATTTATAAAAACATAACTTCTTGAATTATATTTATGAAAAATATATGTTATGTTTAGTACTGATATATTAGCAATGTATATTTATTTTTTTAATTTTCCCCTTTTTCGTAATAAGTGCTTTATTAAAAAAAAAATTACTTATGAAAATATTTAGCTACTTTATTTTTGCTTCAAAATATTTTTTAAACTAAAAAAGTAATAATAAAGCTTTTATATAGTCACCTTACTGTTAAAACAACTAAATCCTAAATTTC
This sequence comes from Halyomorpha halys, assembly GCF_000696795.3. Taxonomy (NCBI): domain Eukaryota; kingdom Metazoa; phylum Arthropoda; class Insecta; order Hemiptera; family Pentatomidae; genus Halyomorpha; species Halyomorpha halys. Next base: position 317,070 of record NW_027114633.1, read on the forward strand.
AGATTAGGAAGTTTAGGTTTGATTTTTAATATGTTAGTTAACTTGCATAAATTCTGGTAAAACTAACTAGTTCTACGTCATAAATAGGCAAAGGTGGCTTTGCTAAGAGATTAGAAATAATTAGAAATAAGTTAAAAAAATATTTGATTATAATCACACAAATCCTTCCAATTTGAAAATTCGGATTTGAGAGGTTTTAATTGTAAGACAGACTATTTAAGGATCTTTAATTATTATTCATTTTTCTTCACCAAATGATTCTTGTAATTTTAAAATAAAAAACTTAATAAACAATATGGAATATTATCTTTCACTGGTTCTCTAAACGATATTTTAATTTTTTCCAGAACGGAAGTAACCAAATCAGTTAAATCTTTAACCAATTCACAAATTAAATTTATGGACGTGGTTTCATCTATTTTTTAAAAATTTATTTATTAAAATTCATAACTCTATTTTCATAAAAATATATCTAGTTAATCTGAAGTCAGATTACTATGGTATGATACTAACATTTTGAGAAAATACTCATTGGTAGCACTCTAATTCGTCTAAGTTTAAAATTGATTTTGATTTGTCTTAAAAAAGCTGTTCATCTTTGACATGGAAACAAAACATTTCATATTTAAGTATTGTGTTATAAATATAAAATTGATTCTTAGAAATTATTTCCTGTTCCTGAGATTCAAGATTTGGGGATGTCCCTAGATTTCCTGTAACTTGACAAAGCTGTTGGTGTGTTTCAGGGAGCTAAGAGATGAGTTCGTTATACGGGTCCGAACCACAGAGTAAGCCTCCTCGTGAATGATTCTGGGTGTAATTACAATCGATAAGTTAGCTGGATAAAAAAAGATATGGATGCAGTTTTCCCTATTTTTTTTTTTAATTTCAGAATGTGAACGCGTGATCCACATTTCGGCCACGTTCTAACGTTATTATATTGCTTATTGATGTTGATTAACAATCTATTAGACAATACATTTGACAAAGAACCAGGCAGCCAACTTCTCATCTTTAGAATTACAAACCACAATCAGTTCGTGAACGGAACGAAGACAATCCAAGAATATTTTTTTGACATATTTTAATACTTTATATTTTTCCGTGTTTAACACTTTTCAACTTTTTTCCTTTTTTATTGCATCTAATAAAATGGTTGATCCCGAAAAAGATATACTAATCTACATTTTAAACTGTTAGTATATTTAAGAATGAATATATGAATGAAAGATATAATGTTTTATATTATCTCCAAAGAATGGCAGTTAGATAGCCTCACACCAACCTTCCATAAGCTTACCGATATTTTAGACTGGTTGCAGACTTGACCTGTAGGTTTTTTTTAAAAATCAGATAGGCCGATATCTAACATTGTATTGCCCATTAAAATACTGGCCATAATTGTCAGAGTTTCTTTTTTAAATCCACCGGAGGCCTAGGTCCTTTTGTGTATGTGATGAATCGTATGATTTTTTAGATTATGTCTACTTAATACGTAGTGATATTTGAATGTTTTGAGAAACCACGGATTTCAGGGCTGTAATAACTGCGTTCTATTTCCAGCATTTTCAATTTATTTTATATTTTGTAAGATTCTATTTTATTTGTGGAAAGACTACAGTAAATAAATTTATAAAACTAATTTATTTACCACTGTTATAAATAATTATTTGAAATAAATTAATTTTATTCTTATACTTATTTTTAGTTAGAAAGGCCTATTTATCAGTTTGTCTAAATTTATTTATTTTAGTCAAATAAATATTTCTGAGGGTGTTTTAAGGACCTTTTTTTTTTTTTTTTTTTTTTGGCTCTCCGTCTTGTCTTGGGTATAGCATGCATTATGGAGCTTTCCAGACATCCCTGTCCTAAACCATTTTGCCACAGATGTATAGGCAATATCCGTTCGTGTATGGTCCCCCCAAACCAATAAAACGTTGACACACCAAAATTAAAATAATAATTAATATCTTGACTTCTTATTTGTGTTTTGGTACGTCAATATTTTGTTGATTTATGGGCACCAACCACTAAGGAACGAGTCGCGTATCTGGATCACGCTTTCACTTTAAATAAAGTAAACAACTCTATTAGCACACTGAATGCTATAATAAACTTTTCACTTTCTGATCATTCCTCTAACTGGTCGATTTGGGTGTTGTGTCAAAGTAGTCCTTCAGTCGAACACTCGTTATGTGGCTATCACTTCTTTCTCTATATAGATATCTTTGATTCTATGAAAACTTTAATTCTATAATTTTTGGATATTGAAAATATTTCTTCTATAACTTTCAAGAAAAACATCAAATGAAATTTTCCACTATTAGATTACCTTCCTTCTTAAGACTATTAACTATCTTTATTACAGTCCAAAAGTTACTTAAGAATACAATGTCAAGCTATATTTATAAAAATACAATTTCAAAAAGTGTTGTAATGATTTCGCATTTTTGTAACTTTTGGACATTTTCAACAGTAAGGTTGTTGACCTGGAGAGCCAAAGATGTCGAAAGCAAGTCACAGCCTTATTAACTTCACCTATTTCTCGTCTTCAGCATTCAGACTGAGGTTTGCATATTAGATATTGCCATGCCACCTATATCGTAAAGAATATGAAGCATTTGATGCATTATGAAGAGCAGAATTTTGTGTTGATGGATTTAATGCATTTTGATGAACTATTTAACAGGTTTTAATGAACTTTCCTAAGGGGTTCAAAAGAATGTGTTCGAGTTTTTATGTATTTAATGTTTGCAGTGGATGAATTCAATAGATTGTTGATTACTTTGTGAAGGTGTCTTTAACAAGTTACTTAGTAGTGAGTGCGTGTGTAATATTGTTATTTGAATGATTTTTGAAATGAATGCTATATTTTATATTGCACTTTATATATATTTAATTTTCTAGAAATAAGTTTTTGAATAATATTAATATGATGATAACATGTTTAAAAAAATAAATGAGATTGTCTGAGGTAATAAATCTGATTTTGAGATTTATTTGCAATAGTTGTTTGTTTTTGGTCGTCAAAAATGAATTTTTTTAAACTAATAGCAAACCATCAAATAACCGACGGTTACAGTATTTATAAGTAACAATGAATTTAATCTGTTTTATAAAAATGATTAAATTCTCGTCTATATTTTTAGACGAGAATTCTGTCGTTTTATAAAAATGATTAAATTCTCGTCTATATTTTTAGACGAGAATTCTGTCGTTTTATAAAAATGATTAAATTCTCGTCTATATTTTTAGACGAGAATTCTGTCGTTTTATAAAAATGATTAAATTATTAATTAATAAATTATTTATTGCCTATAGCTTGCTAATTCTCTTCAAATGTTTCTCTTTTTTTTTGTTTCAATAATACAACGTTATATTGTCTGTAGCTTAAGCCAGACCTCCTTCACCTACTGTGCATAATAATAAAATTTATATTATAAATATCAGTTAAATGCTATTCCCATCCATTTTAATATTCCCAGCAATTAATTATATTAATACAAAAAATTTCCCTAGAAAAAATTATGATTACAAAGTGCTAGATTGGTATCCAAAGATAACAGTCTAACCGATTTAGCTAGAAAAAATTATAATTGTCATAATAATAAAAATTGATTTACGAGTTGAAATTAAAGCATACTATAATTTATTAAATTATATTTTTTTATTAATTGATAAATATGTTTAAAAATAAAATTGTCTTAATAAAATAAATTACCAAAAATAAAAATAATAAAACCCTATCTGCAACTGCTCACCCATTGAGATATTAATCACACTAACGCTGTAGATGTGAAAGTATGTTTCGTTTCTCAAATTTTTTTTTATTATTTTTTAAATATGTTTAAAAATAAAACTGTCTTTATAATATAAATTACTTAAAATTAAATAAAACCTTACCTGTCTGAAACTGCTCATTCACTGATATATTAATCACTTTATTTAAAACATTTCACTACCGCTCTTAATACGAAATTAGGTTTCGTTTCTCAAAAATAAGTTTAAAGAAGAATTATATAGGCTTGATTTTTCATTTATATATTTGTTCAGACTAACATTTGATATTTCATACTTAAACTTTTATTTACCGCAATTGTTATTAGCTTTGAAATATCATTCATAGCATTCAGGGAATATTCTTTAGATATTTGTCTTTTTAATTCAAAATTCAATTCATATTATTTGTCCAAACCTATTTAAACTTACGGTGAAACGGCCTATGCGAAGAAAAAATACTGCTATTTGTAAAAGTTCTGAAAAAAAAACATCTCTGATTGGTGTTATAGATAAAAATATGGAGGAATAACCAAATAAAATATCAGAAAGATTTAAACGGTTATGATACCACCATTTGCCACTTTCTATGAAATAATTTGTTCCCATTTTTGAAATTTGGATTCCACCTAGCCAATGAATGGTAATAGCCTTTAACCCTTGTAATATTATTATGGTAGAAACATTTGAAAGAAATAGTGGTTTATGAAAAATAAAGTATTTAACTTGCTTTGCCTTAGCAGGAGCAAAAATGACATTTTCCAATTACTACAAACACTGGCATTTATAATTTTTATTTATGTATATTATCATTTTTATGAGTTTTTTTTATGATTTTTGTGACGGAAAACATAACCAAATGACATAGCAACAGTAGCTACTATTAATCCTAGAAGTACACTGATCCTAGAATATTCCTTCCACTTTCCATTCCATTTTCAAAATTTGTAGATCAATTCGTTCTCCTTGAAAGAATTACGCGTTATCTAACAATAATTAGGTTTTTAATTGTTAGATCTTTTAAATACGCAAAGCGTTCAGGTTATGTTTATAAGGATTCCCTTATTCTAATACAGCTGTATTAGTGACCTCTTTGAAGGGCTCCCGTGGTTAATAACAAGGTGCAGTAGCCTATTATTATTATAATCCAAAGGGCCCACACAGTGTGGCCTTGAACGGGCAAGAACCAGAAATCAAATTATTTCTCTGCCTATTATTAACCATGTGACCTATTTCTCAATGTCAGATTACGCACTCAATGTAACCCTAACGCAAAAAAATAAAGAAGCGACTTACCTCGTAAAAATGTACTTTAATTTTTCACCAAACCCGATAATATTCTAGATTTAGGCCGAAACTGGCAAAACACATGGTTTTACCACATCTAACACCCCATTCATCCAAATCTCACCATGCAAACACAAGTCTTTTTCACAAGCATTACTATCACTAAACTAAAAAACAGGTTACTGTTTTATTTTTAACGTCAATATTAGGTACCTAATATGACCTAACAGATATTTATTCCCTCCGTAACCTAGAAAAAACGAGAAAAAAAAAACTTTGGTAGGAAATTTTTAATATTCCTCAATTTGGTTAATGTTACATTTTTCACCAAACTGCTTGGTTTTCGAGATATAAACAACAATCTGATGAATACTACGTATTTTGCCCCTTTCATCCCCTCTCTGCACGTGAACCAGACGTACGAATCCTCGTCTCTTAAGGAAATATTGTACTAACAGGAGGTCACTTCTATATATTTTTAATTTTTGAGTTTTGAATTTTTTTTTTTTTTTTATCAGTCTAATTTCACTGGACTATAGATGAATTTTATTGGACAAAAAAAGTTTAAGTTTAATTTTAACTCTCATTTTATATTTAGAAGACTTGAAAGGTAAAAGTTGGATTAATGAGACATCAATACCTAGCCAGTTGGGTTTTGAAGTTTTTCACAAAATTATACTTGTTGGTCAAAGTGTATTTAATTATTTGAGTGATTTTTTTTCTTTAATAGATGGCCCATCCAAGTATTTTTTTTTTAATATTGAAAGATATTCGAACTTATTACTTGATCATTGGCAAATAATCTTCTATATTTCCAACTGATTTAAGTTACTCCCTTATTCTAAATTGCCTTGTGTAAATAATTAACGTAACACTATTTTTTCTTATTTAATATACCTAGTTTGTATATGTACATCATATACAACGATAAAACTAACGAGAGAATTATCGGCTGATACTTCACTAATTTAAAAATTAATAAACGATTTTTTATCTTACTGTACGTAGCTATTGATTTTCCTTTTTTTTTTTTTTTTTGTAGTAATGTTATCTCATTTTTTTTACCTGTATTTGAGCTACTCGTTCATATTTGTACTTGCTCAGCCTATCCTACTAAAAGGTGTACGATACTGGCCATAACGTTAATTAGAGATAGTGTCTTACAATTTTTACCATCATATGGGTAATTATTTCATACATGATATGTTTTTATATAATTATAAAATCTATTCTGACTAGTTCTGGTAAACAATGAGTCCTTATCCTATAAGATAAGCTCGTATGTGCCAAAACTTAAATAATAAATAATAATTGGGTCTCAGTTTAGACGGATTTTTTTTTTATCCTTGAATTGTTTGATTAAATGTCAGTTAGAACATTTTTAGAAGGAGCTCTGGTGCTATAAACTCTAAATTATAAAATAACTTAAACGTTTCAAAATTGAGAAATTGAAGCATTGAAAATTTTAGCACGTACAGTTTCTTTAATAGGTTCAAGATTAAAAAAAAAAAAAAATCTTACAAACTTTTCCGACAACAATTTTTCTTCCTTTTCTTCTAGCCTCTTTTTAACTAGAAAAGTATTAAAATAAATGGCTCTAGAGGAAGATAAGTGAAAAGAAGAGAAAAAAATAGGTAAGGAACGGAGAAAGGTTGCTCGAATATTGCGACCTCATCTGCATCCTCTCCTTAATCTTTTATCAGCCTTACTCCAAAGAAGGTGGAATAACTCACCTTAGAGCACTCCAATAAAATCAAATTGTTTTACATCCACTTCACAGAGAATTTAAATAAGAATGAGTCTCAATTTATAGTCCATCTGGTAAGTGCTGTGTATTTTGATAATTATTATTAAACCTAATAAAATATTCATAGACAACAATAATTATTAGTAAGAGAACACCATAGTTACTGGGTGTATTTCTTCTTGGTAGTTAATTTTTTTCTGAAATTAAATAATAAATAATCGTTATTTTTCCTGAAAGAGAAGCCAGAAGATAGGATTTATAGGGGATCTAACAAATTAATAAACATTCATAAAATCTACTGCGAAAAAATCTCTGCAAATTATCAATTTCTGTTTAAAAAAAAAAATAAACACTTTGAGCATAAAACATATAATATATATTAATGTGTTTTTTTCAAGAGATGTATTTTCATTTATGTAAGTGAATGCAATTATAAATTTAGTCTTCTGTACCAAATAATGGACATGTGGATGATTGAATATTGCCATTTTATAAGGGCAGAAACGTTTTACACTCTTAAATATAATGTCAAAAACATAAACATTTTTTGGTTTAAATTCCGCTAGGTATAATAAGGAAATTCTTCAACATTGATATCACACCACAGGTAACAAAACTTATTTTTATTTATTTATTTAATGTAATTTACAACTGTACAAAATAATAAATTCAATAAGTAAATATGTGGAATGTTTCTTTTACACATGAAAATCTTGGGAAGGAACCACCCATTGGTGGTTGTAACAAAACTAGAAAACATTTTACAATTATAACCCAAAATTTTATATTAAACTCGATCTATTATGTATTATCTGTATACAAATCGATGGTGCGTTTACTGTGTTTTGGTAGTTGTTATTTTTTTAAATTTATATTACGCCTGTACCCTATCCTTGATTCCAACCACATAATCCCAGATCACCAGTTTGGATTCCGAAAATCACACTCCAACATCCAGCAATGCCATCGTGTGGTTGATATTGTCTCGTCTTCATTGGAGCGCGGAATGTACTGCTCGGGAGTCTTTCTTGATGTAGAACAGGCTTTTGATCGAGTCTGGCACCCAGGATTGGTATACAAGATCCGTAAATTCCTACCCCCTACATACTTCCTAATTATCCGTTATTATTACTCCGACAGATTATTTCAAGTAAATTACAACGGCGCTTATTCATCTCTATTCCGTCAGTCTGCTGGTGTACCTCAGGGTAGTATCCTTGGTCCTATCCTTTATACAGTTTTCACACCTGACATCCCAACCCATCCTAACACTATCCTCACCACGTATGCCGATGACACATGTCTATTGTCAGTGAACAATGATCCTTACATTGTATCCCAAACCCTCCAACCCCACATCACCACCCTTGAAGAATGGTGCCAAAACTGGAGGATTAAAATGAATTCCAATAAATCCCACCAAATCACATTTACCCTTCGACGTAAACTCATGACCTCTTGCCCTACAGTATCCTTTAATAATACCCCACTTATTCCTGTCGAACAGATCCGTTACTTAGGACTACATCTCGACAAACGACTGACATGGAATCCTCATACAAGACTAAAAAGACAAGAAACTGCTCGTAGATTCCGACTATTGCAACATTTATTAGAGAAACGGTCTAAATTGCCAATCCATTACAAAAGACTGATCTACATGACTATTATAGGGCCTATCAGGACATACGGAGTTGAGCTTTGGGGCTCCAGTAAACCATCAAATTCCTCCAGAATCCAATCCTTACAGTCCAAAATCCTTCGTCAAATCCTTAATGCTCCTTAATTTGTCACAAATCAAGTCATCCATCAGGACCTCAATGTTCCATATGTTGCCGATTTGGCCAGAACCAGATACCGTTCCTTCCATAACAAACTTCTCAACCACCCAAATCCACTTGTTTCTAGCCTGGCTTCTCCTTCATCACCTAATAATCCTCCTAGGCGTCTGAAAGGAAGATGGCCTCGAGATCTTCTCCTCTAGAAATGTTATTGGAGTTCTATCAGTGGGTAGATTCTCCACATGTTTGTATCATGTCACTATATCACCTACAGCAAATTTACTTGTATATATGTGTATACAGTTGTAAATAACAATAAATAAATTATTTTAAAAAAATAATAATTTATTAATATATAAATTGAAAAATTTCTGAGCTTTTTGTGTTAGTAAATTTAACAAATGTATGTTTATTTGTTAGATTCCATAACTTAAAAAAAAAATGGCCGATTATTTCTTGTTTCTGTTTCTGTAAAAAAAAAAGCTCTTTTTCATTTCAAATTCAAAAGAAGGAAAACAAAAATGTAACTACTGTGAAGAAAGATACCCAGTAACTATTATAACAAGGTAGAAATTGCAAAAGAATCCACCATTAACTAGGACAAGAGGTTTCCGGAAAGGACCAAGATAAATCCGAGCATTGTGATGACGGGTTTCGTAATGATGACCACGGTCGGCCCCTTTCTTATACAATGAGCGTCATCTCTCATCCCTAGCAGTCGGCCAGCGAAAGTATCATTTTCCCTGTCAGGGGTAATAAAGCGGGTCTCACCGCACTATTTAACAGCGCTCTATCGTCTATCTGGGTCATCATCTGGTCTAGAATATGTTCAATATTTGTGTTATGATCAAAAATATAGAGAACAATTACTTGGAGAAAAAAATACACTGCATCCCGATATTATTAGCAGATTACAAAAAAAAGAAGCGGCAAGTCTCTGAAATAAGAGTAGTTGATAAACCTATCAATAATTCACCTATTTAGTCATTACAAGGGAATGAAAGTTCCTGATTATTGGCATCAGAGATTTACAGAAATAAAAGAAAATTATGATAGCGAAAGAGATTGAATTATCTCTTTGAATCTCTGAGTTTACACTTTGATATTTAAACTATTTTAAGAGGAGTCAGTGATTTATATTTTTGATTTCATCATTTTTTTTCCTAGCGACAAGACAGAAAATACAAGTTTTTTTTTAAGTTCTGAAACTTTCACTCTCATCATGTCAATATTTAATAATATCACAACAAAAAGTAAGTTAATTTTACTATTTATTGTCAGGGTATTTTCTTCCTCCGCCATAATGGGCAATGAATGACTTTTCATTTTATTTAACTTTAGGTGGTGTCCTACCGCGTTCTTCTTTATCCTTTTCAGACATCTACGTTCGCCCTCTCTCTTGGTTTGATTATTATGATTGTGACGTATACAATCAGGAAGAGAGGGCCTGTTGGCTGGCTTCTTGCCACGTCTTCTTTGCTTTAATTTCAAGCGTGATCGATTGCTGCGATGCTGATATTATTTCCTCATTTATCTCCATCCTCCAAATTCTTAAATCCTTGTCCCATTTTGGGCTGGCTATCTCCCTGATAACTTCATGGTGTTCACATAACACAATTGTGTTAAATTTAACGTGGTAGTATAAAAATGGGTCGTAATAACGCATACGGGGATTATCTAGAAGTAATAACGTTTTCTAACCCAAAATTAATGTTTTAACTCCGTAGGGGCCACCTTGAAATAAAAATCAACCCCTCCCTGCTGGCCGGATTTGAATTGCGACTCCAAGGTGCTCAGGCTTCAACTCCCATGGCTACAAACGGGCTAACAGAGCTATACTTATTTATTTGTTTTATGATATACGGAGTGAGGGAGGAATTATCTAAAGATAACCAACCTTTTCTAATCATAGTGGAGGGTTAAGCATTTATTTTTTGGGCCTGGAAAAACAAAAGTTGAACTCTCAGGCCAGATTCGACCCGGTGCCGCTGTAGTCACGAAGCAGTCGCTTAACTCCCTCAGCTACAAACATCCCTCTGTAATAGAGCTGTAGTTGTACTCGAACGAGAAACTTGGAGCTCGATAAATATATAGTCCTGAAATGCTAGTAGGGGCCAATATTGCCCTTTAATGCGAACCCTACCACTTCACTTTTGGCACAGCTCATGGGTTCAATGTTTGTCAAAATAAAGACTTTGAATATCTGTGGATTTACTTTTAACTTTTTAAGTAACTTTTTGCCTTAAGACCAAATGTTATTTCATTTGTGCACATGTGTACGGAATACATTTTGTTTTATAAAATAATGAGGAAGTTATTCATTCAGTTATTACATCAATCCAAAGAAAAGGAATGCAATATTAACAAAAGTGAGTAAGGTTGTGTCCAAAAAGGAGATTACCGAAAACAGTAAAATACGCATTCCATGCAACTAATATTTTTTTGGCGATTAAAGGAATTTAATTAGATTTGTTTAAAATGTTAAAAATATTGGCTGAAGTAAAGATCAGTATTGAGGTTAAAAGTAATATTCCTGTTCCTAAAACAAAACAAAAAGAAAGAAAAACTATAATACACAAACATTAGATAATTGCTTAAACAAAAACCTAAAAAAGCTATTTAGTTCAATTTATTAATTTATCCAAAAAAAATAATGTTTCAGAGTAAAAAAAAAAAATCAATCAAAAAAAATCTCTACTATATGCCCTGTGATTAGTGGCATCATCAAAATTCTATACAATGTGGATAGTCGTAGTTCTCGAGATCCACCAGTACCCAAACCATTTTAAACATTTTATAGTACAGGGATAATACAGTATTTGAGTATTTTCTCCTAATATTCTTACCATCATCTATATGATAATCTAATAATTTGGCCGTAATTTTGGATGTTCCCTCTTATATAAATATACATCTGATTGTGGTTGAAATGAATATTACTACTTTTAAAATAATTAATTTTCGTCGAAACGTCGGCATAAAATAAATAAATATGGTTTTGTTTATTTATGTTGTTCTTTGCTGACAGCACCCCCCGACAAACTTCTCCAAGAAGAAAATAATTAATTTTATCAATAGTATTCGATTCTCGTTCCAGGAGCAGACATGTTACTAAGCATTATTTCTGAAATGACCTCTAATAATATGAAAATAGAAGGTATCTTATTCACTACTTTCTGAAAAATCTAGATAAATTTGTAAGTGTTAAGAAATATCTTTAGACGTTGAAGAGATTTGAAGCAATGTATCCATTCAGGTTGTGCAGTAAGGCTGAATCGAAGGCGTATTCTATATCACGAAATAATCCAAGCTTTATTCACATGTGATAGAAAGAATCGAAGCACTAGGACTTTTTTATGAAATATTCGATGCCTTTTCAATAATAATATGAGTTTCTATAGAATAGTTATATGATTTTAGTATACAGTAAGTGATATCACCGAAGCATAAATTACTTTAACAAATAATTAGTAAAAATCTCCCTTTTTTTCTTCATTTTGATAAATTCGTTTGTTGGGTAATGTAAGAATTTAAGATAAAGTATGCTTGAGTTTTCTTTGACTTTTTTTTTTGTAACTACTTATGTATACATTCCATGCCTCCAAATTATCTTTGTTATTAAAAATATCTTTATACATATTATTTCCAAGTTTTTGTAAGATGTAGATTTATAATAAAAATTAGTACATTATTGAATATATATTCATTAAACTAATCAAAAGAAGTGAGGAATAAATATGCGATACGAATTGCAACTTGATGATTAATTATTTCCTAAGAAAAGGAATATAAAAATAAAGCTTTTTGAATTTTTTTTTGTTTCGAATATATATTCCTAAATAACATTTGAATTGTATTGACTTTCTTGCCAATTTGAAACTTGGCAAACAGCTGACGAATTGTTTTTCTATTAAATTTTTGGTTAGAGAAATTTTTTTGAGAGTAAAACCTCGAATTTCAGGAGAGATTTAAATTTTTTTCGTGGTTAAAATGGAAATAAAAAAATATCCCAATATTAATAATATTAGTGTAGATTACACATTTAAAATGGAAGTAAGAGCCGAAACATAGCCTAATTATGTTTATAATCCACATAATGTTTTAGTTGCTGAGTAATTTAACCATTATATTAATTTAATGCTACAAAAATATCTTCAGTGTTGTGAATGAGTTCATTTCTAGCTTTTTTGACAACATTAAAGATTTTTTTTTTTAATAAAAAGAACGCCTTTCCAAATCCCAAAACGGACGGCATTTTGTAATACATTGTAAACCACGTTTGTAAAACTCCTAGGAAAATAATAAAAATAAAAATTAAGTTTCTTTATTTTTCTAAATATTAAAAAAATATGATATGTGTGAAATAGAGAAAAAAAATTGTATAAGTTGTTTCAATCAAATAGAATAATTTAAACCTGCTGTTACATAAAGTATGTTTAAAACCGTGACAAATCTAATATTATGTCCAATGCTACAATTTTATAATCAGAATTATCAGCATCCATGGATTTATTTTGACAAAGAGTGATCAATGGACTGAGAGCTCTGGCCAGAGTAATCCATTCTTCACCTGATGGTCTGTATGACTGTATCTCATATATTATCGTCAGTCCATGTCAATCTGTTAACCATCAATCCCATATACCACTCTCACAATGATCATGACTTTAAAAGTGGCATTAAATTAAATTTTATTATTTCAATATTTCGATTAATATTAATATTTTTATTAAAAGTTGATGTATGAAGTGTATACTCCTAAATATAAAAGTGATATCCGGTTTAAGATCTTGCGTGCGGGTATCGATTTATTAACATATTACAGTTTATTTATATGTTTTCGAAGATGAAGAAAATAAATATTAAATTGATTTTATTATCGCGCGCATTCGTATCGGTTTTATTTTAACTTTTAGTTTTTCTGCAAAGATCAAATATGTTCAAATGAATGAAATTCACATATGAGTTAAATTACATGAAATTGTAATCGCAATTACTAATAGTCAATAAGTAATTATAACTAGAATAGCAATCACGTCGCAACAAGAAGCAATTGCAATTACAGTAATTGTGTGTGTATACATATAAATTTTATATGTTTTTATTGGCGCGTTTCTTCGATTATGACAGTTACAAATTCCATCAGCTATTGATTCCCAGTTGTTTTATTTAATTTTAAAAATTTTTCCTAAAATTTGTACCCAAAAACATTGCTACATCACGTTACTAGTTATAATTTCCCATACACAGAGGGTCTAGCACATTAAATTCATCTTTCACTAAATCGCATTTCTTTAACTCCAATTAAAGAAAAACAAAGAATTGTCGATTTATTACGATAAACATCTTATAAAGGCTAAGATGAGAATTATTAAACAACTAAAATTATTAAAACAACCAAAAAGTTTTTTTTATATAATATCTCAAAAGTTGGGTCTAACGGGGAACTTTATTTAATACTAAATGAGTCATATCTCCTTTGATTTGAAATATTTATGATGATTATTTATTGAAAAATAATAAATCCAGTTTAGAGCATTTGAAATACAGGTTGGTATATTATTAGACAGTACTGTCTATTTTATTTCCTGGAAAAACTAATTTGTTTAATGGATTTAGTAATCCTCCTCACCATTGGAACTTTTACGGCCTTTTAATATTTCATGGAGGAAGCCAATCCTCCAAAGTAAATCAGCGTGGATGGTTGGGTAAGAAAGAAAGAAATAAGGATTAAATTGTTAAAGGCCAATCGAGATAAAATGCTGGCAATCCGCGTGGAAGTTATTGCTTTATAATAGAGCTTTGAGGGAGAGAGATAGGAGACGCTAAGTCCAATCCTGGGGGGAGAGCGACGTTGATGAATTGGGACTCTGCTGTGATTTGGGGGGCCATCGCTTCGGTAATAGAATAATCTATCTCTTTCGTCTCCAAGCGGTTTCCTGTTACCTCCGCATTGTCTGAATATGCGTCCGTTCACGGCTTCTGTTTTGTCAGATAGTAGGGCATTATTCACGCCTTACCAAATATCAATTCATTCAATTTCTATAAAATAGCCAGTTATCACCATTTCTGAATTTTGAAACCTTTATGTTTCTGTATACTTGTTTTTAATTGAAATAATCGTTAAGCCTATATTGGATAGTAAATTTCATAAAGAAATTTAAAAAAAAAAAATTAAAATCTCTACTGCTACAACCCATGAAGGTGTTTGGGTCCAATAGTTTGTAAGGAAGTAATGCTTCGGTCGTGCTTGGAGGTGATTTGGTCAAAATCAAGCTCGACCGCCCAGATTTTCACCCATTTAAGAGTACCCAATTTATGAGGCTAGGTGGACCCATGTGGTTGACTCACGGCTACAGTGTAACAGTAAATAATTTTCTTTGGATCCAACGGATTCCAACTCGGGTTCCTTGGAGTTATTAACATCGTTCCTTACCATACTACCACCGCGCTCTCCATCAGAAAGAAATAAGAAATCGATATTAAAAAATATATAAAAATCAAGAGGTAAAGATTTATTTTAATATTTAATTTAATTTGACTTCACTTATTCATTTTACACAATTAAATGATTATTTATCGCAACAAAAATCATTTCTTTTCTAAGGAATTATATCCATGATCTATAAAGAATTTCAATATCGCGAAGCCTGCTTAAATGAATCAATAATACAAATAATCAATGAAAATCCATTACGTAAAATAAAGCAGTATAATTACAATAAATTCTAATCGACAAAACGTAGTATCTCAAAACCGATAATGACCAACTCACATTGATTTTATTATTATTATTATTATTTTTGTTTATTATTATTATAAATGCAACTAAAGTTTAAGTTTTTTTATGTTACCATTAAATTCGAAAATATATTCAAGCTGATGTAAAATACTATCGGACACTTGTGTTTCCAAGACTTTAAAAGTTTTTGTTATAAATATTTTTTTCATAGGATTTTTTTCTTTTAATTACTGATTCTAAATATTCTCTAAATATTGTAAATTCGACGATTTATTTGTTACTTAATAACTCAATTTTTGCAACCATGGAAATGTTCATATAAGTTACAGTCTTTGAGCTGTGCAATGTCAGCTGATGGAGGGCTATATTGACTGACCGAGAACCATATCAGCTGTATAGTAACGTATAGCGTGAGTATATTGAAGGTCATTTTTCAGTTTCTTGGCAGCAAATGATCAAATTTTTATAAAGTAAAGTTGATGTTTTATGAAGACCAAGGTTAAGTCATAAAGTTTTGGTGAGAGTAATATGACCCTACCTCCTACATAAAAAAAAAATTTTATTCCTGAAAACATGATGTAATTAATTGAACAAACACAAGGAGTCTAGAGTACAGAATTATTTCCATGCATTACTATGGTACTTTTAATAAGGGACGTGACGGCCGTGTGTGTTGGGGTGCTAGGTTCTGAACGTTGTGGGTTTGATTCCCACCTGGGGCAGATAATATTTATTTTCGGCGGTCCTGAAAAATCAATCTTGACACTCCCACCTTGTATAGTACGCGGAAGCGAATCGGGCATATTTTAGTTTTTATTTAAATACCAAATTCAACCCGAAATTAACATCTCATAACGATAATAATAAAGAAAATATATTTACATTTATATGAATTCACTTAAATTACCGAAACTGAAGATATTTAGGGAATGCTTACAGAGCTAAATTTTCCTCAAATTACACCCTCTCGTGACAAGAATTCCTCCTTGGCAGAGGGTGATGCCGAGGAAAGAAATAACAAATAGGGGTTGGTGACAGACAGCTGACATATTGCAACTAAACGAATGTCACGCAGCTAATGGGCTGTGGTCTCCACTCCTTGTCTTGAATTTGAACAGGGCATCTGGGCTCTGTGTCACATTGTCTAGTTAAGTCGCTTCCATTACAGTTATTTGGCTTTTCTCAAAAACATTTAATTTTAAAGACATTGCCATTGACACTTTAACTATGTCATTAGTTGGATGTAATTTCAATATTCTTTTGCAAATAACATTTATATACATTACTAACTTTTTAATATTTAAAAAAATAAATGTTTCATGCTAATGACAAAATAAAATATTTAAGAAAAAGAAAATAATATATTTAGGAAATAAATGATTAAAAACTCATTAAAGTGGGAACTCAACTTTTTTTTATTATTTTTGTTTTCACATTCTTTTATATACTTTCAGGCATTATTAATAGAGCTAACATTATCATTTCACAACCTATTTACTGAGAAATAAACATCAAATGATTACAAAATGTCGTGTATACAAAAAAGTATTAATGAAATAATTAAGAAAAAAAATTAAATTTATACTAATACAACTCATGAGGGTTAGGTGTGCAGTACTTTGTAAGGAAGAACTGTTACTAGAACAACGGTTGTGCAAGGAAATGATTTGGTCAGAATCATGCTCTACCGCCAGGTTTTTACCCAATTAAGAGTACCTACATTATGAGGCTGGGTAGACCATGGAGGGCTCTGGAACCCACAGGGCTGACTCATAGCTACTGTGAAACAAAAAATAATTATCTGCCACAGTCAGATTCAAACCCCGGTCCTTAGAGTTAGTAACACAGTGCCCAACCAATGCGCTGCACACTTCCAAATGGAACAATATCAAAGTGAAGAACATCTTAAACACATTAATTCCTATATACATTCAGCCAGAGGAACTCTGAACCGAGATTATCACCCCACTTGTGAAGGACAGTGGAATACTAAACATTGAATAAAATATATTTTTTTGAACACAGGATATTCCTAGGGCTTAGATCATCATCAATACAGTTTGTATTAACCCTTCAAAAAACCAAAAAGAAAAGTCGTTAAGTTGAAAATGTCTTAGTGATCCCGAAGAAATTATGGTGAGTGATATGTAGGACAGAGATATATTTACTTCAGAACCTTTATAACGATTTATAACTTTATAATCTGTAATAATTTTTCTAATGTTATATTTCAACCAGCACTATGTCCCTGAGTACTCGTAGAGTTAGCCATTCTCGGAAATTATATTTTTTTGTAGTAATTTACCTGCATGAAAAAAGTACAACAGTTCAGACATGTACTTTACAAGATGTACTTTACGTTACAACAGTTCAGTCCAATATTAATAATGATGTAAAATGATTGCAACATATTTAAAACAAATTAGTGGAGGGTACGTTCTAACGACACTTTTAATCACAGATAATGTTTATTGGTAATATTAAATTTATTGCATATATATTGAAATGTTATTAAAAAACTGGTAGAGTGAGGTGGTACTGTGGTAAGGCACGATGCTACTAACTCCAAGGACACGGGTTCGAATACGGTTGGGCAGAAAATTGTTTTCTGTTATACTGTGGCCATGAGTCAACTCTGTGGGT
The DNA here is from genome assembly GCF_000696795.3 of Halyomorpha halys. NCBI lineage: Eukaryota > Metazoa > Arthropoda > Insecta > Hemiptera > Pentatomidae > Halyomorpha > Halyomorpha halys. The sequence goes on from NW_027114633.1 coordinate 335,047, forward strand.
GCTGGAGCCCTCCTGGAGTACTCTTTAGTGAGTAAAAAAAAAAACGGTCGAGAGTGATTTTCACCAAATCACCTCATTCACCCTTAACCCTTCATGAGTTATAGCGGTACGGATTTTAATTATTAAAAATCTTGTATTAATTAATTAATCCCACCTCTTTGGAATTAATTAAAATAATGAAAAATTGGTCCTAGTAAGCAATACCTACATACATGATTAATTATATGAGCAATGGAGATTATAACATTCTACCACTTATAAACCATAAAAAAATATTTATGTACATTTTATTTACTTTCGATGAACACATTCAACACAAAGATAACATATATATTTTTGTTGTCAAAGCAATAAAAGTTTACAGACACATATACAGTTATATTTATATAATAGTTATACTTTTATACATACATACACACACA
>NW_027114633.1:335556-342713 GCF_000696795.3 Halyomorpha halys
ACACCTACTACTATTAGAGAAAAAAGGAAAATATAATATTATTTTATTTTCCCAACATTTCCACTAAAATGTTAATACTCATATTTCAGATAAATAAATTGACGAGAAAATTGAAAAGAAATATAATTAATTGCAAACCTTTTAAAAAAACGAAATGCTTTAGAATTAGATTTGACAGGAATGAATTATTACGGTTCGTTAGTTCGGTTTAACGATAAGCGTTTCGCTCTTTTTATTCCATTCCCGACTGCTTGATTTTTTAACTAAATGAGAGTTATCCTAGAGCAAAGGATTGCTTGAATTGACTTCACAGTCCCAAAAACCATTCTAAAACTCTTTGTGTTCTATTAAAATCCTACCGGTATTTTGAGATCTCATTTTGAAACTACTTTCACAGGCAGAAACTACTCCTATTAAAATAGCACTCTTGCTTTCATTATTTTAAAATTGTCTGTTATAATTTTTTTTTAAATTTATTATGATTTTTTGAAAACATAACATCAAGCATAAATGTTCCCTAGTTTATACTAAGATGAAGTATCATATTTTATTTAAAATACTAAAACATAGGACCAATGAACCCTAAAAACAATAAATACGCTCCATACAATAAAGTCAACAAGATTATGCAATTATCAAAAAATTGAATTATTTATGTGATTGACTATTTCATATTAAAAACGTTGATGCTGTTTCCATAAACTTTTCTTCTAGCTATTCTCAAATTATTTTCTTTTAACATTGTTATTTGGCAATACCTTTTACAAAACTTTTGATATTTACTAATGTCCTTCTTTCTTGAGAATTCTTAAACTGAATACAAAATACTGAGAATAATTAGCAGTGGAAGCCATATTAGATTAGTTATTCGATTTCACTAGTTTCAGTAATGTAATCAATCTTTTCAACTAATAATAAGTGATTACATAAGATAGAAGCTTAGTCATGCAACCTGGTGGAATTTCTGATTTCCCTGAAGTAGGAATCGATGGTTGTCGATAGCTTTCCAATATTACGATTAAAATCGAGAACAAAAATTTATGGACATAATTACTATAATAAGACATTAGGTATATTTTTAACATAAGTTTAAAGCTGTAAGTGACAAAAATAAAATTAATTATTAAAAAATATATATATAGATATATGTAAATAGTACTGAAATTTCGGATTTTGTTTTGTCCGTATAATAGAAGCCATATTTCAAACGTTTTGTTGGAAATAGTAGAAAAGTTCATTCCGTATTAATTTTTTATGAAATAACTAAGGGTATCTGTAATAACAGCGACTGTAAATGTCAGATTCGAGTGAGATAAGAATTTTCTGATAACTTGAAATTTTCTAGTTTAACATTTAAATTAAAAATATAGATTCGAAAGGTTCGAAAACACACTGGGGTACAATGAATAAAACTATTTTATGAAAATACTTTTCTACTTTTCGTTCCTTTGTTCCATACTGAAAACTTTTAAATATAAGAACACAAAACAACGTGGTTTTAATCAATGACTAAATTAAACGGATCATTTGAAGACACTTGTCAAATAATTTTTTAGTGATTATTTTATTTTTATTTTTTATTTCGTTTTGCTAAACTGATTTCTCACGGATTTTCTGTGTTAATCAGATATTCTCGGTCATGTGCTAAACTTTTATATGAAACAAGCTTGTAAAATTTAAATCCAACACAGTTGAAACCACAGAGCTCACCCAGCCAGCTGTAAAATTTGAATTTGGGACAGAATAGAAATAAATATATCAATTAGAAAGTAATATAATAATTTGAATGAAACCAAGGTTTATTAAATATATATTGAGATAAATAAATTTTTGAATGATCTCCAAAATGGCAAATCCATTTCTAATGACCTCTCGTGTTCATGCCAGCTGTTCGGATGCCTTGTATTGCTTGTTTGTTTATTTGGTTTCAACACTTTGTGGGTTCCAACTATAGTTTTTCTACAGTTCATTTAGTCACATTGCGTCCGCAACGAAATAAAATGAACAAACCAAGGCTGGATTCGAATCTGCACATTACAGCAAATCAAAATAATTTTGTTTGAAAAAATCATAATGTACCCTTACGTGTTTATAAACACAAATCATGAATGTATACAGTGAAAACACTTTGAACGATATAATAAGAAGTCTGAATCATTTTTTTTTTTTTTAATATGTTTATAAATATTTTATCATCAAAACAAAAATGATTCATAATAACATTTTTGTTTATGTAAACAAAAAGTTATAATTATTATCATTAATCTAAATTTCAGAGTTTTTGACAAATTGACTTGTTGTATCTAACATTTATACAAAACAACAAAAAATAAATCTATTGAAAGTAAAAGATAGTTTTGGCAGAGGTTGAGGTAGACATTATTTAAACAGTAATAAAAATCTTTACCATTGACAGCCATTTTTAAGAGAAAATTGAAAATATACGTTGTTTCAAACAATTTATTCAATTAAGTGAAAAATTTCCTACTCCACTGGCCAGAAATTGATATTTCATTTATTCTATGTATACCACTCGAGTTATCCAATCATGAATCTTTTTCTTTCTCTTGAAAAACATTTATTCAAATGTACGAATTCCGTGTAAATTAAAGAATCTAATGAAACACCTTTGCTTCGTGGAGTAGTGTTGAATGTATACCAATATTTGTAATTAACACAATATATATCTATATCTAAGCCTCGATAAGGCGAAAATTTTATAAGAAAAGTTATGTTTCAATTTATTAAAATTTCTATGTACACTATTTTTAGATGCGAAAAACAAACAGAAACTTTGTTACTTTTTAAACAAATATTTGACTCCACTTTGTTAATTCAGTGTGCCCGAACTATTTCAAAGGGATTATTAAAATTTAATTTAATAGCTTTAAAAAAATCTAACAGTAGTTATGTAACAAACATAAATTCTGTAAAAGGATAAATACAAAAAACTTATAAAAGTATATGAAATATTTTTTTCTAAGCTCCTAGGGCTAATCGGCTAGAACCCTCAGACAACGGCAAAAAAAAAAATGAAATCAATCAGACTTTTTGCTACCTTTTGTTAGTTATCCCTGTGCAGTATTGAGCTCTTCATTACGTTTTTATAACACATTCCCAAACGATCCTACTCATTTACATTACCTTCTAACCCATATCCATTTGAACGCTCATCCCCTATGACTGAGTACAGCAGAGAACACCCTGAACACTGAGACTGATTGTGTGGACTAATTGCCCTCCTGTTGAGCAGGCAGCTGGCGGCTTACTATTGGCACCAGGACCAGGAGAGGGACTACATATGCTCGAGGCCCGAGGACTCGGGGATGCACCGCTGCGAGGATCTGCCCCCCAGCCAGATCGGTCGCCAGATCTGCACCGCCGAAGCCCTCCCATGGAGCCCCAACATCCCCACGAATGCCAGCTGTGTCAACTGGAACCAGTACTATACCGACTGCAAGCCTCAGGGATCTAACCCTTTCCAGGGTACCATATCATTCGACAACATCGGCCTCGCTTGGGTCGCCATTTTTCTAGTAAGTACGCCCTATTAATTTATATTTTATGATAGAACCTCAATAATATGTTAGTTACAATGTTTAAAAATATAATAATGTTTTATTATAGTAAAACGCATTTACCTTTACCTCTTAATAAATGAAATTTTTTTTCTTTCCATTATTTTGCCACATTTACTTAGTACAATGGAACGCTTTTCAAACTGATGATGTGGCTGAGGCTAGTTTAAATAACGAGAAATCATCGAACCGTAATGATCAGTAGATTTTATTTTTAACATTAGTCATATTTATTACAATATAAGTAGTTTTTGAGAAAACTGTTTTATTGATAATTCATGTTTTATTAAATCAGTTTCAGTAAAAAACATGTTTCCAGCGAAAACCACCTCAAAACACTGTATTTAAATACTACAAAATTAAAATATTAGAATAACTTGAGAGTTAAGACTTCAGGAAACAATAATACACCGCCAGATTAAATCAAAAACGTATAATATAAATACCGACAATCTGTTTATCTTAACTCAACCCTTGAATACTTGACCACAATTATTAAATGGACTAATGTAAAAGAAATTATTACAGCTCAGTGGTAAATTAGTTTTATTCCAGATTCCGGGCCCAGGTTTGATTCCACTTATGATACTACATCTGTTGTTAATTAATCAATTGGATACCAATGCATTAGTTGTATCCTTTAATTTGCGTTGATGTAAAGGTTCGTCACGAATTTCCACCACTGCAAATTATATCTCTATCAACTACCTTAACTTCTCGTTCGTTTTTAACTTCTCTCAACTACCGCCCCTTTGGTGTACCACCCTCATCACCGATCTCTTCCACTAGACGAACAAAAGCGTCTCTCAGAATACCAAATTGCATATGTTTAAAACTGAAGGACGTTTATTTCCCTTAGGGGGGTTTATCTCTCTCATCACCGATCTCTTTTACATTTTCATGGGTCGTCCTTGCTTCATAGCACCCGGTGGATTCTAGTAATGTGTTTAATTCTTATGACACTCTCAGACTTCCAGGGCGTGACCAACCCACTTCTATTTTCTTTTCCTTATCAGCTCATCTATATGCTTCAGGTTAATCTTTCTCAGTTCTTTATTGGAATTTCATTGCATTGGTTGCCAAGTACTATTCTCAAGCATCAATAAACAATTACATGAAGTCTGATATTCCTTTTGGTGGCCCTTCATGAGGCCGGTTGTAGCCAAAGGATATCGTGAACTTTGAACAATAACTAGCGATTGCAGCGGCGCCGGTTCTAAGCCTGACTGGGGGGGGGGGAGAAGGTCGATTTTATGAAAACTTGACTCCCCACTATGGTTATAATAGTTATAATATACACTGTAGACCCCTCATCTCCGCTGTTCTCTATAAAAAAAAAGTGACTTGCCAGTTTCGGATGTATACTGTGGTACTTAGAGGAACTTTGTTCCTCCAGACTATACAGAAATGAGTAATTGTTTCGACTCTGCAATTTATCCTAATTACCTTTAACTTAACTGTGGTTACATACTATGCTTCTTTAAAGTTTGTACTGTCAATCAATACGTTGAGGTGAGCAGTTAGTGATGATATTAAATAATCACCACAAAACCTCGTATAGTTATTATAGCCAATTAACAGTATTTACTTTGAAAGTGCCAAATGCAAGACCATTCGTTCCAACTGAACGATACAAAAAAGGTGAGAAAAGGAACTCAGATTTAAATAAACAATTTTTTATTAATTTGTTTTTTAAAAAATATATTATATTTGTATTTATTTTTATTATTGTTTTTTTATTATATTTCTGTTCATTGATACTGAAATAAAAAAAAAAACATACAAAAGCTGGTAAAATATAACAAATGGTACTATATCACTTTCCATAGAGAACGAATCGAGACTCGAAGAAAGCCTAAGACGGCCATATCTTTTCTACTTGAAAGAAAACTTCATTTAAGAACCAATAATTCAGGCTACCTCCTCTTTCTGCTCGATTTGAACCGCTTCACCCAATATCCAATTCCATTCATTTCCCCTTAGTGGGCTTGTACCCCGATTTAGCCAATGAATTGAATTTTTAAATTTGTTCCTCCGGTTTCCACCGTTATTTAAAGATTAACCTAGTCATAGGGTTTTTAATTTAATAATCATCTGTATTATAAATCATTATTATTTTCGATTAAAGAACACATAACTAAAAATTTGTTTCTCATTCATCAGGAAATCTTATTCTGTAACAGAAATACTATAACAAATATACATACATAAATAGATAATATTTTACGATTCTCAAAGTTCCATAAACCATGTACAAACATTAGTTCAAATATTCAATTTTTAAAATGAAACTTTATTCCGTCATAAAACTTTTTATTTATGATTGAATGATACATGTGATATATATATGCTTTCATCCATCTGACAGGATTTTGTTAGTATCCATTAAACCACAACATGCAAATCCAGTTTCAAAATATCAGAAAAACCTAGGAGTCACCGTTGATCAGTAAATAACACGGAATACCTAAATTTCCCAAACAACCCGAAATAACACCTCAATTCTTTATCAATTCCTAAGATTCCGGGATTTATTTTCATTTTAAGAACCTAAAAACGTTGATATATTATTGACCACACTGTATATTAATTCATTCAGCTGTCAGATACAGAATTCCAATCTCCTGATTGCCATTCCTTCCCACTGAACTAATACCTAACACTAAAAATCCTTTACAGTTCGAGTCACTCCATTTAGGAATTCCTTACTGAGATCCAATCGTAAAACCTCCTCTGTATCATCAATTATCAATCTTTTGTAAATTTTTAAACCATAACTATCAATACAAGCTTGCATAATAAAATTATTATTATTGTGTTATTTAATTTTGTTTAACGTTATTTAATGTAGCCAGACAAATGATGGTTAAATTGTCCACATGGTGATTCTTGAGAAGAACAACTGTCCCAGAATAAAGATGAAAAAGTGAAAAGAGTTTTCACTTCATAGTGATTTCCTTTGAAAATCAAGAGTCGTTTCAAACAATTAAGTATTCAATTTTTTAAATAATTTTATGAATAAAAACACTTAAATACGTAACTATTTAAAAATAATCTATTTTTATAATCCTACAAATTAGAATTGAAATAATGATTACATTGGCCATACTTATTAACGGGGACAAGATGACAAGAATTCAATATTATACTGAATTTCAATTTCAATAATTCATCGAACCAGGAGAGGGGCTATTAATATGATTGTAAATATTGGTTGCTTTGTACTAAACGGTTTAGCAATTTCCGTTTATTTGAATTTGACATTTATTGACAGGTCGATCTGTTGACTACAGTTTGGTCTGATAGCTGAGTGGCTTTTGCTCCAACTCAATATTGTTTCTGTCGAACAAGCTGCCTCTAAACCGTCATAAAATACTTCATTAGCAATAAATCATTATGAATTTTAATCAAAGATGTTATTTAGGACGATTAAAATAGTATTTAACTTTACAAATTAACTGACAGTTTCATTAACGTTAATAGCTTCTATTAAGAATCTTTTTATATTTTCATATGATTATTTATTCATTAAACGTTTAAAAAATTTGTGTTTAAATTATAGAAATCATATGTATATAT
>NW_027114633.1:342763-359131 GCF_000696795.3 Halyomorpha halys
CATCTAACTATATAAGGAAAAGCTATTCCATTGATTGGAATATATTCATAAACCTAAAATATACCCCTACAATTTTCCATTCCTTATACACTTATATTAATGTTTTATATTGAATATATTTAAGAAAACATTGAAACTGGTTTTGTTTTTTCAGGTAATCAGTTTAGAGGGTTGGAGTGACATAATGTACTACGTCCAAGATGCCCATTCCTTCTGGGACTGGATCTATTTTGTACTCCTTATTGTGGTAAGTACAATAATTTTCTAATTGTCAGTATAAGTTCATTTTGCATATTTACTAGAATAGGAATGATTTTCGCACCTTTATAGCACACTAAATGGTAGCCGACATAACTAGATTCAGATGACTGGAAAACTTTACTTAGTCTTTGGCTAGTACAACGTCACATACGTTGTAACTTATGGGATCAGGGACTTTGGGAACAAAAAGTTGCATCACTTCTTATATCGACGCTGTGAGATATATATGTTATTATAAACTAGATTAATATTCAATACAGTACAAATATACCCACACAACGATTTTTTTGTTCAACCTTTGAAAGGGATATGTCACATGGTAAAAAGGGAGAAGGTATAAGACTAACTACTAAGAAGTAAAATCTAGTAAAATGTGTGCATAACACAACTTTCGCTTACAAACCTACTAATGTCCCCAAGTTTTGAGTGGATTGGTAGGACTCCAATCAAAGATTTTAAGACCAGAGATGGTAAAAATTGTGAGAAATATATTGTTGTCTATCTGTTAAATATAATTTAGTATTTTTGTGCTCTTGAGTTGGAAATAACGAAATTTTTTACACCAGTTTAGCAAAATGCGAGTCATCATTTGATTCTGGTATATATATTGATCGGGTAGTGTCGGTTGATTCGCAATCAAAACTTGCCCCTATTGTTCCTTTTTTCTCGTTTATTATTTATTAAAAATTAATATTTAATATTTATCTGTTGTTTATTAATGGTAACGATGAGAACTGGTTATTTATTCCATATAAGCAAAATCGTAGATATTTCAGAGAAAGATTTTTGTTTACATTCGTTATTTTAGCTTTTTAAAACTATAACACTGAGGATAAATCCGCTTTGGCATTTAAGAGCGTAGATAGTTATTGCCACGACACTGCGCAGGTATACACCTATCTCAAAATTGTAATTCCAGATTTGTGAATGTTCCATTGAAAAATTTGAGTTAAAACGAAATAAAACTGCACAGTTATAATGGAACCCTATGAAATAGTAAAGAAGATCTCATTAAATAAAGTTTTTAATTGTTGATGATTCCTTGTTCTCATCATACCTGCGTCAGAAATCCATTAGAACAAAAAAATATCAATCAGAACCAATTCGAATCTCTTCCACTTGATATATATGACAAAGAAACTGGTGTAGGTTCATATGTGTTATGAAATAAAATAAAATTCGTAAATCAACATTTTTTTTCAGAATTTAAGATTTTTCACTAAGGAAATACTTATATAACCATTACAGACTTTTATGAATAATGCATGTTTTTGACCCTAGTATACAAAAAAAAAATCATCATTATTAGAACGTTTATTATAATTTGTCATTGTACTTTGAATCAGAATTGAAATCAGTGACTTGTTATCATTTGATCATTTGTAGTTGGACAATTTGACGGAATTACTGAAAGTTGGAAGGCTGAACCGGCAATCAAACACCCATCTAAGTTTAATTTTCAACAACTTTAGACCATCAAGTCTACTTGATTCGGTTAAATTATCCCCAAGGACTCAAAGGCTTAAACTATTAGGAGTAGTACAAGTTCGAAGAATAGGGTCATAAAACGGTTTGCTTATAAAGTGGTCTAAATGTCGAGTGAACTTTATGACCCCGACAATGGCGTTTCTGATATATGGAATAATCACTGTTTTAACTGCGCGAAAAATCGGATAAATTCCGCTTCGAATCATTGCCACTATCTAGTTACTTAGGATTTTATAGGCGAGTTAACGACCCACAATAAGGAGCACTTAGGAAGTTGCTTCGAACTACTCAAAGAGCTCTTTGAAGCGAAGTAAATGGCAGCTTGTTATGTTTAAAGAAGCCTTGCGGTTTAATATTGAACAAAATGAAGAGCTCTAATGAGCTAAATGTTCAAAGGACTGTTAAATAAAGCGGTTTATTACTTCATTACCAACGTCATTCTAATTTCCGTAATGTGATTCCACGGTAGCTAAAATGTAGAATAATGTTTAGTAAAAAAAAAAAAAAAAAGATTTAGAGTTAGTGAATCACAAATGTATTATTCTATCATTAAGATTTTACATACCCTCCCTAAATGAACATGTCGGAGGTGGTAAACAGTCGGTAATATAAATTCGTTCGCACGTTTCGTGGAAACCAAACCAAAATAACATGAAATGTAATCAAAACTTGAAGGAAACAATACATAAACCTATCTCATAGATTTTATATGGCTCCCTCTTAAAATATTTGTATGTTTTACTCATTTACATTCTATAGATTTTTTCAGTAATTAGTCTTAAAATCATCATGATGATTAAGTATTTATAAGTACGTCAGTAAAGATTCATCGCGTAAATCTGTCAGAAAGAATCACTCATTAATTATTATTAATAATTATAAATTATAAAATACAGTATAATAATTATAAAATACAGGGACAATCACATAATGGAGAAGGTTTATGATGCCAACCAACGGAAAAAAATATTATTAAAATACGTTCTAATATATATAAAAGTTACAAGATAAAATAAATAAAACAATTAATAGTAAAAGTTTTAATATTCTATTATAAAATATAACCTCACTTTATATTTTAAATGTATAATAAATTGTATAACAATAATTGTTTTGTTTATTTATGTTGTTTTTTGCTGACCGCACCCCCACGACGAACTTCACCAATTATAACGGGTTTTAATTTAATTTTAATTTTTAAGGTTTATTATTAAAAGAAAGTTTTAATATTTTTTCATTATTATTTGATTTGTTGGGTTTAAATAGCCATTCATGGAATTTATTTTAAAACCAAATAACAAAATGAAAAGGTATTAAAGAAAAAAGGAATCCAATTAATAAAGTTAATGTTAATATAAAAGATTGAGGATTTTTTTTTAAAACTTTTTGATTGATAGTGGCAAAACTTCATAAGAGCTTAGAGGATGCAGATTAGTCTACTTCAACTGTGCCCGCGGATACAGCCCCTAACTTCTCCTTTCAGTGATAATAAGTAGGTCTCAGATCTATTATTAAAAGGTCCCTCACGTTCAAATATTTGCAAATAGGTTCCATTCATGTGTTCTTCAAAACCCCTTGCATTAGATATTTAAACTTGAGAGTAATATAGAGCTACTTAAATGTAAATCTAAAAAAACTCACTTTCTTTTAACCACATATTGATATTTTTTCTATTAGAAGACTTATTTAACTTTTTATTATCATCCTATTGAGATTCGTCTTTCTTTCGTAATTTTTCAATTTTCATTCATTCAAGGGTACTTTACACGATACTCGTAGCTACTCAACGAAAACGGAAAATACACCTGAATCATGAATCGATTAATAGTTGAATTATCTCACAACTTTTATGTATATATATATATTTTATAAATTATAACAAATATTATCTTGGTGGCCCAGCGATTTATTGCGCTTGTAAAGCGAACCTGTTCTTATACGCAAACGTTTATTAGTTTGAATCCCACACCTCATGCAATTGACAAGTTATTAATTATTCAGTTGAATTTCGCAATAATGTATTTTACTGTAAATTATTTATCTGAAAAAAGTTTAAGAAGCTATTTGTGTCAAATTTTTTATAATTATTTCTGTTGGGATACATGAGAACTAATGCAATGCAACATTACAATTCTGTATTTTTTTCCATGGTAGATACCGATCTCCTCAAGGAACTTTCGCCTGGCGGCTTTATTCAATGTAGATTCCCTCAAGCCATAGTCGGAAAACAAAGCAGATTTTGTACATGGTCTTTTAAAACCGGTGATCAATTTAGAAGGTTATCTCAACTCCCTCATAGCCTCTTAAAGTATGTACCACTTGATACTGTCATATGTACTTCTAGGACGGGCATGAGAGCTGCTGGTGGGCATTTCATGTTCTAATACCTTACTAAAGATCACTCTAAGGCTGAATATCTCATTGACAGGTTGAATATCTCGCTTTAAAAACCTGCCTGATCAAGCAACGTCTAAAACAGCTCAGGTAAAGGTTATTAGAGAATACCTTATATTCGCATTGAGCACATTTCATTTGTAAGAATACTCCAGTATGATCCCTTTTTATGTATTTTACACATAATTACTTTTTTTCTTTGCTTAAGGGTTTTCACATTCAGTTTAAGTATTAGCACTGGTATTGTCTTAAAAGTTCAGATCCATCTTGACATTATCCCATCTCTTATTCCGGAGTTTTTTGAGTCTTTAATTGAAGATTTTTCCGCTGTGGCTCTGTCGGTTGGAATATGTGTATAGTAATTTATATTAGGAAAATTGCTTTTCCATATATTAAACTTTTTTCTAATTTTCTCTTACTTACTTAGAATATAAATAAAAATTTTCTGTGGAAAATGATTTTTTTTTAATCAATACATTGCGTTATTTGAGATTATTCAAAAAAACTATAGATGCTCTAAAAATACTAGCCTGTATCACCGATACCAATATTACTTATTGGATATGTATACTAATCCATTCTAATATTTAAATATAATAGTTATTCAAATGAATATAGTTGAATATTCATAATTTTTGCATTCCATTAAAACTTCATAAAATAATACATAATAATCATAAATACATTTAATGAAAAGCAGCCTTGTAGATATTTAGAATGTTTTACAGTATCGGCGCAATGTTCTACCCTACTTACAAAACAGTAACGTCATGTGGGATTAGCATTCCTCTGACAGTTCAGGAGCTTAACACCCTAACATGTATAAGGTTTAAATTAGATCATTTATTATTTCCAAATAACGAATGAATAACTTATTCTTAACAAATTTATTTTGTTAATAAATGACTATTAGAGAATATTTTTTTATTACAATATTAAAATAAATTATGATTAAAATCAGGCGAATATTTTTTTTTTATTTTAACAATTTTACTTATACCTATAAAAATACAAACAACCCTTAATGAGATGCAATATAAAAGAAATGTATAAGAAAGCTTGGGAAGAGACGGGACCCAGTGATTCATCCTTACGTTCAACTAAACTATATTTCTTTTCAAGCTTTACCGAGTTACGTCAGGAATGTCATTTGCTGCATCCTAATAAACAAATGTATTGAGATATCCACGGTGATATTTCGTGAAACCGTATGTAAGTAATACGAATGCTTTTTGTTGATACATAGGTGAATAAGGGTTTTGTTTACTAAGCTCGTTATCTGTATTTAAAATTGTGATTCCTCAATATTTAATGAATGAAGTTTAAATTACACGTTTATTTACAATTATTGATTAAATATTTTATCGAATAAAATATTCAAGCACAATATTTTAAATTTCAGAATAAAAATACGTTGAATCTTTAATGAACAAAATAAAAGTTACTCGTATATTTACCATTATTAATTAAATGTTTTATTGGGTCTTAAAATATTCAAACATTATCTGAGTGAAATAAATAAATTTCATGAAAATCTTAAGACTAGAACTGACTAATAAATAAAACATTTTTAATTCACTTAAAACCATATGATTGGAGAAATACAAATAAAGTTAATCTTATAGGTAACAAATGACAAACATTTAAAAAAATTAATAGAATTACGAAAATATTATTTATTCAAATAATACATTAGTCTGATTTGCTACTATTCTCAATGTTTTCAATTATAATTCCAAATGTTACTAGTTATTATACATAAAACAGTATCGAAAATTTAAAATGCCTATTTCTAATTTAGATTTGATAATATTTAATGAATGGTTTGAATATCCAAACTGTGTACAAGACAGTTTTCAATAATTTAATAAGAAGACAAAAAAAAAAAAGAATTAATACTTAAAAAACATGAATTTTTATTAGATTCCAATCTATTGTGTTACATTCAAAATAAGATTCAAATTTAAATATTATTAATTGTTATATTTTTTTTGACAAATACATAAATACATGAAAAAAATTTATTTATGTTATATAAAAATTATGAAAACCAGTATGTATATATTTAAAAACTGGGACACAATAAGTTGCTTACCGATGGGAATATTCCGGACTGAAATAAAAAGCAGTTGGGTGGGGCGGTAGGGCCCACCTGGCATCTGCCCTCGTTACCCGATCCATTGACTTGCAAATTGGCCACCGGCAACGCTAATCACCGTCTCCACTTACATCTCCTCTGGCCAGGCTACGTCCATCTGGACCAGGTTCTAGTCCATCCTGCTTAGTCCAATCTATTAGGGAACTTGAACGTGGATGGGGAGAAATATTCTCAGCTGTAATTAGATGGAATGTGATAAAATCTCCTATTATGTACTTTTTAAAGTTTATTTATCAATATAGTGCACATTAAAGTTGCTTTTTCTGATAGCCCGTCAAAAAAAAAAAAAAAATTAAGATTATTGACCTTTGCTAAGTGCATATTATTGGACATACCAAATTGAGTTTATTCTCAATCAATTAATTTTCCATTTAAATTTAAAAAATAGTTGTAATAATTTAAAAATAAGAACCTCTACTACTTTATATATCTAGAGATATCATACATAATTAGATGGTATTGAGCAAAATTTAGTTCAGTAATTTAATCCATTACATATCTAGAACTTTCGGGCTTAGAGTGAATTAATTTTCGTATATTCCTCAAAAAAAATCATAATTTAATTGCGTGCAGTGGTGTTTTCCACAAAATTACGACTCAATAAAATTTAAAAAAACTTATAGTAAATATCATTGAGTATGTACAAACACACAAACCATTCTATGTAGTTAGGTCCCATATTTTTTAAATGAATAATGGATAAGTATTGATGGGATGTAAATATCTTGATTCTTTCTTGGGTTGAACAAGAGACTAATTTCAAACTTAATTGAAATAATGTTTTGCAATTACTTTAATCTATATGAAGACTATAGAGGAAAAATAAGTGGTCACATTTTTTTTTTCTTGAAATTGAGTTTTTGGTGAATAAAAATAGAAGGAAAGATTAACATTCATATGAGATCAAAACCTTCAAAACATTTTTTGGAAACTTGTTTCCTCCATTGGTCTTCAAATGGTCTGCACTAAAAGTTGTGAAATCCCTTTAAATACACAAATCTTCAATTGCAAGGAACTACTATCAATTATATCTTCTGACATAACTTTTTCTAACATAATTTAAAGAGTTTTATACTTATAGAAAAATGTATGTCGAATCGTTTTGTTAGAATTCTCATTTACGTTTTGAATTATAGTTAGTCTTTTAAGTTAAATAAAATTGGATAAACAACGAATTTCAATACAAATTTAAAAGTTCAGAAAAAATCTATACTAAGTCTGTCACATTGTATGTAAGCGACTGTTATACTTCTAGCTAGTTTGGATAATCAATATATTGTTTTCTTGCCTATATAAATATTCTCTAATACCCCATATTTGGCATAGATCGTTAATTAATTATTGTATATGTTTGAAAACTACATAGGTATGCTGTATTTACTAATTTTCCAGAGTATATTTTAATTTTTTTTTTTATTTATTTGTTGATATTTACAACTGTATAAAAAAATACAACCAGTAAATTTGATCATAATGACATATGATATGATACAGGATGTAGAGAAACTACCCAGTAGTAGAACTCTAAACAGTTTACAATATAAGGTCATGAGGCCATCTTCTTTTCAGGCGCCTTGGAGGATTGCCAGGAATGGAAGAGGAAGCAAGGTTAGAAACGAGTGGGTTTGGGTGGTTAGGGAGTTTATTATGGAAGGAATAATATCGGGTTCGGGCTAGATCGGTTACATAAGGAACATTAGGTCTTTATGGATGGTTTTATTAGTAACAAAATAAGGAGCATTGAGGATTTTACGAAGGATTTTGGATTGTAAAGATTGGATACGAGAGGAATTCGAAGGTTTAGTGGAGCCCCAAAGCTCAACTCCGTATATCCAGATGGGCCTTATTATTGTCATGTAGATCAGTCTTTTGTAATGAGTTGGAAGTTTAGACCGTTTGTCTAGTAAGTGCTGTAGTAGTCGGAATCTGCGTGCAGTTTCCTGTCTTTTCAGTCTTGTGTGAGGATTCCAGGTTAGTCGTTTGTCAAGATGAAGTCCAAGATAACGAATCTATTCTACAGGGGTAAGAGCCACATTATTAAAGTATACTGTAGGGCAGTCGGCAGGTTTACGACGAAGAGTAAATGTGATTTGTTGGGATTTATCTTTATCCTCCAATTTCGACACCATTCTTCGAGGATTGTGATATGGGACTGGAGAGTTTGGGATGCAATCAAAGGGTTATTACTAACTGTGAGCATATTTTAATTAAATGCATCTTTCAGAATTTTTCAATGTTAGTACAATTCATTCTCCACCTGTCACAGAACATCAGCTCTGCAAACAATTTTCCAAGACCTTTATCTATAAATTTAATCTACGTAATCTATAAATCTTTTTACCATTCTGACATGATTGAGGCTTCTCGTAAGCTCCAGAAAGATATTGACAGTATTTAAAATATATAAACCATATTGACAGTTTAAAAAAACCAAAACCATTCCCATCGCTTGAAAAACCTTCCTTAATTTTCTTTCTTATAACAAAACCAAACTGTACAGTTTTAAGACGCCATAAAAACCTACATTTGATCAGAACCTAAAACGGAATTCTCTCCTTCTTCCAATAACCGGAAAAGAATTTTTTTTTATAATCCCCTTACTGGGTATTTCTGACATACGGGGGTTGTCTAGAGGTAACCAGCTTATTCCAACGGTGGGAGCCAAGTTTTCATTTCGTGGGACCGCCATAGAAGTGCTTGTCACCTTCTAATATCCTCCCGCAAATTGAAACCATAGTGAACGGAAGACTATCTTTTGAACGAGAAATAAAATTGATAAGAGTAATGAACCACTTCATAAGATTCATCTTTGGTTTTTCCTGACGTTCTTACATATCTTACTACTATTCCGAGCTGGCTGTATCCCAAGACTATACCTTTCATGAGCATTTATATTCCAAACCTTAAGAACAAAAAAATTTGTATATTATTAACCTCCTCACCAATTTTCTCACCTTTTAAATAAACTATCGCAACTTACCGAATTGTACATTCTTTCCCATAGAAATAATTCAATAAAATAATAATAAAATCCTTTGCCGTTCCAACTATAATATTTTGAATTTTTTTTTTATTATTTTTTTATTTTCCTCCCCGTTCCAATAATCCACTAGCGTAAGCCAACCAAGTTACAACCTTCATTGGACTCCTCACCTAACCTTATAATGCCAAAAGGCAATCCAAGGTATCCCTAACACCTAGCATACCTCCTATATGTATGTATCAAATACCCACTAACATCATTACAGGAGGGTATGAAAAGAAAACTATAATATTTTGAAATTCTTTACTCATAACCTCTATAACATCTTTATTTTATTTTATTTTAGGATCTATGAGATCATTTATCACTATTACCTATTGCCCACAACTTTATGGCAGATTGTAATATCTATCAATAAATAAAAAGTATTAATTTTCAACAAAAAACCTCTATAACATCAATTATCAATGATTATAAATCTTTAGTAAATAATAAATATCAATACAAACTTGCTTAAATATAAATATGCATATTATTTTGTATATTTTGTTCAGATTTCATGTATGTAATTATTATAATAGTTTTATTTAATTTTTCATAATATCATTTAGTTTTACCAGACAAATTCTATTGAAATTGTGAAATTTTTTATTCCTAAGGGCTCAAGTGTCCGAGTTTAGGAATCTATTTTTCTGTTCATAATAATCTAATTTCATTTCAATATATTTTAACTGCTACTAGCATAAGAGCTAAATCGACAAATTAACAGGAATAAAAGCTAAAGTAATCTTTTAGTTCACTACAGAGTAAATAATTAGAGAGCTTTATTTAATTGCCCTATGCATGGCGTACCTTGATATAATTCAACGCTTTCCCTTGGCGCACAGTTCAGCTTTACCACGATATACAAATAGATAATCCTGTAAGAAAGAATAATGGGAGCTGTGGCTGAGTAATGCCTTAAAGCGGCTTATATTCGCCTAATCCTTGTTTATTTGACGTCGACGGATTAAGCAAAACAAGGCAATTGTTTAAACTAAAGTTATCATAGTGACGTTTCCAAGATGAAGGCTTTATTGTTAATTTTTAAATACTTTCTTATTAGTGTTGGCTGTTACCGAAGCTCCTTTTATAAGAGAGTTCCAACCTACTTGATATTTTCTACATTTTACTTTTCATAATTTAGTATTTGAGTCAGAACAAATGAGTGACTGCAATTTATTTTTATTTCTTCAGCGACTGACTTCTTGGCTTGCAAGATTTTAGAGACGGACACAAAATCAAAATTAAATATTCAATGTATGTAACCGATCTAGCCCGAACCCGATATCATTCCTTCCATTATAAACTCCATAACCACCCAAACCCACTAATTTCTAATCTTGCTACCTCTTCCATTCCTGGCAATCCTCCAAGGCGCCTGAAAAGAAGATAGCCCCGTGACCTTATATTGTAAAATGCTTTTAGAGTTCTACTACTGGGTAGTTCCTCTACATGCTGTATCATGTAATTATCATTATGTCATTATGATCAAATTTACTCGTTGTATTTTTATACAGTTGTAAATATCAATAAAATTTTTTTTTTAAATATTCAATCATTATTAATAAAAGCTTAAAAACTTAATTTTGACTTCTCTTCCGATCAAGAAATCAGAGATGTGTTGAAAACCTTCACACAAAATCTAGACTTAAATTCTTTCAACAATTTGAAATTTCCATAACAATTAATTACTTTTTAGTGTTTGATGAGCAGCTGTCTTATTTCTGTCTAAAATTGTTTTGTGTTAAAACTAAGACTTGTAGATGTGGTTCCGTAACACACTACGGGTTCAAATATTTATACTCTTTCATTTCCAATACCTTCAGACAGTATACATTGCGATTAAAGCTTCATAAACCCTTTACAATAAATGATGGATCTTTTATTTTTATTTTCTATCTTCTCAGAATATGAATACTACATTCTGTGCCATCCCGAACATGTACATGATATTCAAAAATTTCGTCTTGTAGGCTAGTTATGTATCAAATAGTTGACCATATTAATGAAAATAAGAGAATATACTTTAATTATGCTAGCGATACAATAATTTTTGTGAATGTAGACTCCTTGGCCCAGGTTACAGACCATCTTCAATAAACAAGATGAAATGAAAATGGAAGTCATAAAATTATATAAAATTAAATTAAATAATTTGTTAAATTGTTGGAAAAAAATTTTCATTATTTTAATTTATAAACAAAATGTTTTACGTTTCAGGTTAGTACATCATCCTTGTAAATAAAAATTTCATTTGCAAATTTTAGTATTAGACTCAGACTAATTAAAGTTAGTGAAATAATTAAGCCATACAATTTAAAAAATTCACCTTCACCTTAAATAAATGGTAAATGAATAACATTGATGTAGAAGGAATGAAAACATGATATTTAATTGGTATAAACTTAATATTGGAAATTGGGAATGGATATCTAAAACAAGATAAATGCTTATAATAAACAATGAATATAAAACAAAATTGGAAAAGAACATCTACGCTATAACAATACAAAAATGTGGACTGGGATGCTTTAGACCGCAAGAAAGCGTTGCCAGAAGATGAAAACTAAATAAATAAAAATTCAATTTCATTTGCTTCTTCGATGTTCGGACACGGGGGAATAATCTAAAATTACACTTTCCTTCTCTCTACCTCCAAAAAATTGTATAAGACCTCAAAACATGAAAATATTTGAACCATTATTTTTTTAACCTTCCACACAGGTATAGAAAACAGGTTATAATGCCTATGGTAATGTGACTATGTACGTATCCATATTAGCAGATTGGATGAATTCGTGAATTAATGTTAGAGTTTTATTGACAGTGGGTGTTGTTAGCGTTGATGGCAATGCTTTATCAATTGAGAGTTGTAACCAAGCTTCGTGAGTTATTTGCAGTGTCATTAAGGCAAGCCATTACGGGCATTAGATTCCTTTCTCCTCTCCGGAACAAACAGTAAACCTGAGCCAAATCAGCTAGAAGAGATTCTATTCCTCTAGAATAAACACCTCAAGATTGTGTGAAGGATTATTTAAATTTATAGATTATTGGAATAAGAAATCAATGCAGAGATACCCGATTTCCTATTTTTATTTATTCCTGATTCCTATCATCATATATACAGAATTATAATTGAATGTAATGTGGTGTTCATCTTCATGTTATCAAAAGTTGAATAATACAACAGAAGTGAATTCTTAAAAATCTGCAAAACATGAATATATGAAAAGCGGTTTGTAGGTAGCTTATATATGTCGAGCTTATACAGGTCGAGGGAAGAACGATGAAAGTGGAAGGTGTAGTATAGTATATATCACATTTAACCACTTTACGCTATGAAAATGAGATGGAGAGTCATTACTCTGAGATAATGAAAAGACTTTTATGGAGATGATGTAAAACCTCTTTAGATAAAAAAAACTATGTATATGGAGCGAATCAAGTTTATAAAAACTCATAACAATTTTTATATTAAGCAAAATTTTTGTATATCGTTTTGTGCCCATTGACAGCAAATTTTAATTATTTGCGATGGTAATTTAAAATTACTTTATTTTTAAATAGGTTCATAAACTCCTTAAATAAATGCATAGGGTTTTTAGGGGAATGCTGAATCAGATTTTGGATTTTGCCAAATCGTATCTGCATTGCAAATTTCAGAAAACGCTTGAAACCTCAAAGAAAATTTCGATTTTTTTTATTGGTTCTACAACAAAACCATCTGTTATAATATTAAAACACCGATAAGGTGCCTAAAAGGTAAATAGATCTTTGACTGAATTTATTATGCAAGTAATTATAAATATTATTTAAGTTGTAAATAAGAACCGAGGTGTGTAGATATTTCCTAAATTTCTTGGGGACACGTTTCCACAGTGATTCGTAATGGAGGGGGGTGATATTTGCAAAATAATTAGAGTGTACTATCGTTTATTATAGTTATTGTAATTATGTATGCTGATGATATTGAAATTATTGGGAGATCAAACGGCTGTAATGGAAGAGGGCTTTTTTGCCCTTGATAATGCTGCCACGAAGTTGGGATTGGTTGTTAATACCAAAAAAAACAAAATATACGATTGCTGGTCAACAAAGAAGTTTTAACGAAGATTTTTGTCTAAATTGGTCATTACTCTATCGAACGAGTTGAGGAGTTTGTGTACCTCAGATTACACCACCAATACCACCAATGACAAGGAACAAGAGACAAGGAAAAGAAGCATCGGCCAATAGGTGTTATTTTGGACTGCGTCGGCACTTAGTAGCAGGTTGTAGCTCATAAAAAATTAGATTTGAATCATAACTAGGAATTCAATGAAGAGTTCTTGGATTATTAATTAATTTTTTTCTTATATGCTTCCAAATCGAAGTCAGCTGAAGAATATCCTTAAATTTTATATTTAAAATTGTATTGTATGGTCTAGCAAACCATTTTATTAAAAAATATTGTTTTTTTTAATTTGGATATTTTTGATACCTTGTTACCAAGGTATATTTGATTATCATAGAAATCAGGAGCCAATCAAAGTTTTTATCATCTATAAATTAAAATAAAAAAATGAAAAGAAAATAGGGGGAAAAATGTAGTGTTGGATTTTTAATAGTTACTCTTCATAATGACATTGAGTATGGTAGGTAAATAAATATGTGATAAATAATATTTCAAATTTTTGTTATTACCCTTTAACATCTTTAATAAAATACGATGCATCTCCTTTTTTTTATAGCAATATATGAACTTTGCTAATGTTAATAAGACAAGAAACTAATAATTCAAGATCACATCAAAATTAACCTAACAAACGGTCGAATTCTACATTTTAAAAAAATGCAAGAGCTGTCATTGTAGATCTACTCTTACGAAAAAAAAAAACATAATTTCTTCCAGAATTCAATCCTTACAATTCGAAAAATAATAGTTTTCAATCCGGACAATATTATTTTATATGCTGTTTCACATAAGACATGAGTGTATAAATTTATTTCAAATTCTATGACTAGTCATCGTCCAGTAATTGTATAGTCAAGTGGACGAGAGTTAAACAACTGACAAAAGTATTATTGTTGCGGTTGGCAATTTTTCAGTGAAAAGTGCTTATGGAAGTGAAGTGTAGCTGAGGAGGGCTTAGCAAGGTGCCCGGATGACAAACGAGTGAGATTAGTGAGGCAAAGGCACACCTGCCCCTAATACAATCTACAATCTCTACATCTCTTGTTTTAATCTCTGCTCTTGTCCAATCATCCTTTATATTATAACCTCTCATCAGGCCAGGTTCGCCATCACGCCAAACTTTCGTTTTAACTTCTGATCCTTGTCTTTTACTACTTTGAGCTTAACTTCTCTCAGACATTTATTCTTGGCTTGTTAAGAAATAATTTTTATAAAAATTAAACGTTGCACAGGTCAAGCAATTAAATGTGTAGCAATAAGTTGAAAAATGAAAGATCGATTACTCAAGAAATATGTACTATTACTTTCCATAATTACTTTTGTTGCTAGAGGTGGCTAGGTAAGGATTTTGTCCTACATAAGCCGGGCAAGTCTTCAAAATATCAAAACGTCTCTATGTCTTTGCTTCGTCAAATTCGAATTGGCCGATTTCATTACTCTTTTTTGATTTGTAGAGTAAGCAAGCCCCACCTGAGGGACAACTGAAACATAGTAGAAACCTGGTTATTAGTTCTCGACAAGACCAAGACATCGACGATTAAGCAAGAGAGTAAAAAAAAAAAAGATTTAGTCCTGAAATAAGGGTCATAACTTATATATTAAGTAAAAATTATTTTCCAAAAAACACTAAACATACGGACAAAATGTATAATAAAAACTTCTTTATATACATGATTTAATTTATACCTTCGATTAGTTATTTTCCTGAAAGTTGGTTTTCTCAGCAATTAATTTTATTCCTTAGTTCGGAATCTAAACAGAGTTCTACTATACTTATTTTTATATAAACTAAAGCCCTAAAATGGTTCTAAAATTCCGTTAATATCATTTTAGAAAAAAATTATTAAAATCACGAAAAATAATCACCTAAAAGGAGACTAATTTGTAATGGAAAAAAATAAATTCATATTATTTTATATAAAATTATACTAAAGTATAATTGAACAATTCCTTTCCTTGATGTAAACGAATAAAAAATATTCTATGACTGCATGACCTAACTTTGAATATACAACCCCACTTAGACTAATGTTTTTTTTAATTTTGTAATTTGGACGCTTGAAAAATCAGGACTATTTCCCTAATTCTAAAAAATTTCTTCCAGCTAAACAAAGCTTCAAAACCTAATCAGTTTAATGAATTTTAAGATGAGTTTCTTAAATTTCTATTCTGGCTTCATTCAGTATATGATATGCACATATGAATGGACAAATATTATTAACATAAATATAAATTTAAACTAACAAACACGTATATATACCATTATATTCGATAAGGAATATGTATTAATATCCAAGCGGCAAGGTACTAAAGGTGTACTGTTACTCATTTATTTATTTCAAATTTATTGGAGCACTGGAAAAAATACACAATTATTATTATCAATTATCAATAGCATTAATAAGACTGACTCACTTTTTTAAAACTGAGGAGAAAGATAAAATAAAAACCATAGAATAACAAAAAATAAAGGTGAAGTTCAAAAGGGCTTCTATTTTATTATTTAGCGTTTATTGATTTTTCATTCCAGGAAAAAGGCTAGAAAAAAATCTATGTTCAAAAATATTTGGCCCATACTAAATGGTCTGTTGACTATGATATGATTCAGTGATATAAATAAATTTATTTTTAATTTTTTTTTTTAATATTTCTTTTTTTTTTTTAATTTCATCTGATACTTTTGTTTTATTATTACTGTTTGTTTTTTTATTTTATCATTAGTACTTTTATTTAATGATTTGTTTATTTATTTTATAATAGTGTTTTTACTTATTTTAGTATCGGTGTTTATATATAATTATTAGAATTTTTATTTTGTTATTGGATTATTTCGAAATTTATTTTAAATGGCTATTATCTATTTTATTT
>NW_027114633.1:359454-366106 GCF_000696795.3 Halyomorpha halys
TATTTATTTATTTATTTTTTTATATATTTTTTTTTTACTTTTATCATCCCATAGGCGTTGATGACCACAGGGTTTTACGCCTTTAAGCAAAAATCAACAACAACAAGGGCTATATCAGCAGATGGAGTTCTATGTTACTTAACAGATGCCATATCAGCTAATAGTTCGCAGATATCTATATAAGGTTGATCGTTTCCGACAATAAAGCCAGTCTTGATTTCGTAATCTTCCTGTACTCATTTCATTTTTTTTTATTTCGAGTTTCTTCCCACTGACATGTAAATATATAATAATATAATTTTGTTATGAGTGCGCTAGTGTATCACTGTTACTTATTTTCCAAGATTGGCAGATCAATACTTATGAATCAATAAGATTAATAATTAGGAAAGATTTTATTTTAAAATTATTATTCTATTTGTTATATACCATTAATGAATAAAGTAATGGGTTAAAAAAATACAGTTTCTAATTCGGAACAATATCTAAAATGCATGAATCATTTAAACTGTGAATATTGCAGGATTTTACCCAGTGGAGGTGACTTTGAGTTGCCAACTACTCCCTTAGCCAGTTCCCTCTTAAATGTTTCAAGATTAAGTACCGAGTAAGATTTATAGACCTGCCCTTTTCACCGTTTAATGCTTGTGTCAAGTGTTTTAAATCGAAGCTCTTTCCTTGTTGGTCATACTTCTGTACCTACATTTCTATTCCAACACTATCAAAGTCAAATTTATAAATTTTCTAATGTTCCTTTTCTATTCTTTTCTTTCTTCGTGGTGTTTTAAAACTTATTTCGCGCTTTTCTTGAAGAATTTCCATGCAATTTGATATGTAGCTTATATCATCATGAAAAATTTCTGTTCAACTGAAACTTTGAACCTCCAATCCTTGAACTGTTCAACCAATTCATAACATTGATTGTTTAACTATGTTTACTTCATTTCCAATTTTCGTTACCTTTAAAAGAAAAAATGTTCAAAATTTTAAAATTTAATTTATATGCATATTCTGATATTAATAGAGTACATTAAATACAGATATTTAATATTATTGAGTCTTTTATAAAGCAATGATACAAAGGAATATAATAAAATTTAATTATCATTTATAATTTGAGTGGATAATAAATTAAGGGGTTATGCGACACGCATACTCATAAACACATAAATCCTTTATCCGCTAACTTCAACCAAAGCGCTATGTGGAAGATAATTTTATATGAAATTATAGGGAAATGAGAATTTTCGATTTGAATTATGCTAAATACTTCTTCCTGCATCACATCTGGTTTGATTTTCCCAACCTTGAATAGTATTAGTTTTCAGATATTAAGAAATGAGTTTTCCATTCAGAACTAGAAATAAATTATCTCATACATAGGGATATAAAATTTCACAATAATATGGAGGTTTAATTAAAAACATAAGAGCCGTTTTTAATAAACTTTTAAAGCTGGTTAAAATCATTTCTATAAAGTTGCACTTTCGTGAGTTAATTTTTGCGAAAAACGTTTTGCAATATGATCCCAGGAATATACAGTAGTACTCCTATTATCCGTGGCTCAATTAAACGGCGTTCCACTAACCGTAGTCCGGAGGAGCCAATTTTTTTAATATTTTTTATAATAAGGTTTTTTTTTTAATTAAACACTATTTAGTTTATATGTATAATATTTATATTAAAAAATAAAGTAAGATTATTTTTAACGATTAAATGATTGCTAATTATTTATTGTTCTTTAAAATAATAAGTCTCGTGTTTCTGGTAACTACTGGACCAATTCATATTTGAGGCATGTTAATGTTTTCAAGTCTTTATATGAAACTCCTACTGGCTTGTTTGCATACAAACTATCACATTAATTCAATAAAATGTTGCAATTCGATTATCCGGAGTTTTCGATTATCCGTGAACCCCTTGACCATCATTACCTCGGATAACAGAGGTTCTACTTTACCTACTTCAAATCAGGAATTTCAGTTCCATTAAACGTTTTGTTTTTGAGTTACAGTGTTCAAATTAACATTATTACATTGCATTCTCTTATGAAACAGAGCCTTGTTTGTTCTTACATATATAAATTATTCAATAAAAAGAAAATAGAAATAACTAATAATTTTTAAACACTTTTGAAGCTTATTCTGAAATAAATGCAAGAATGTGAAACCACTCATTATAAGACAAACGGGCCGAAATACGCAATTAGCCGTGTTTAATAACGAAGCGAGTACATAAAGTCAGGATTGTGGGATTGTGAAAGCTGTGGGATCTGCTCATTGCTGTCAGCAAATCCCTTCCATACTGCTCCAACAAATGGGGTGTTCCATATAGCCTTTAAGCTTCCTTTCAAATCCTTCGGGCATTAACTCAAAATTTCCAATTCTGATGACATATTCCATTTAACCTGTAATACAGTCAACTTTTAAGACCGAAAAAATCATATAACTTATTATAAAATTTAAGCCACAGTTATTTTAACATGCTAGTAAATTTCTAAATCAAATATGAAACAACGATAGCTGAAAATTTCAAAAAACTAAAGTAGTGCCACATAACCATAAATGGAAAATCTTTAATGCTATAAAATAATTTGCAGTTCATTATGTCTCTGTCTTTACAGTATATATTTAAATTAGTAAACACATGAAACTGATATATATCAGTTTTTAATCAATTTTTTTAGTCACTTTAATTCTTATAATTTGACCTAGGAACATGGACATGAAAAAATAATCGATTTATGAAGATTTTACTAATCCAATATTCGTGATCTATTTTAGCTTGTAACTTTTTTTTAAAATGACTTTCCATATTATAAATTATTACGCAAGTAAAGTATAAATTTTGGCCTATTCAGTCAAACGCACAGCAGTGTTTCTTTTTTTTTTTTTGAAATTGATAGATTTATTTATTGATAGATATTACAATCTGCCACACAGTTGTGGGAAATAGGTAATATTGATAAATGATCTCATACATACTAAAATAAAAAAAAATAAATAAATAAAATAAATATGTAAAAAAAAAAAAAATTAAAAAACTCTTAAAATATATACAAACAAAAGGATAGACAAATGAACATAATCAGACTATCTGTATGAAAAATAAATAATAAAATAACATAATGATAAAATAATATATACAATATTTACAGAATCGACCTGAGGATCCCCGACCCCACTCTATCCCCCACGTGTGAGGGATAGAGCAAAGCTCAAGAGAGCAGTGTTTCTGGCACAGCATTTTTAATCTCTTTTTTTTTATTCTGATATTCGAAAAAATGCGCATATTAATTCTTTTTTTACTTTATTTTTTCATATTTCCTTCACTTATTTTTGAATTGTTTTGTTTTAAACATTTTTTTTATTTTTTATATGTTCAAGAGCATTGAAGCTTATCTTTGAACAGTTAAGACATGCATAAAATGTCTTATTGTTCTCTTTGTTGCTATTTAGTGTCTTAAAAATTTTCGTTCTATTTTTTTCCTATCTATGTTGGTTTAAAATGTATAAATTTAGTTCATTATGCGAACGAAGCTGGTATGGTAATGTTTTTGGATAACTATTTTCTCTGTTCATATCATAACATGGTATGAAAAACAAAAAGTGCATATCATTTGATTTAGCAATTATTTATCTCACTATTTTGTTTTGTCTTTTGTAGATCGGTTCGTTTTTCATGATCAACCTATGCCTGGTCGTCATTGCGACACAGTTCTCCGAAACGAAGAAGCGGGAAATGGAGAGGATGCGAATGGAGAGAGCCAGATTCCAGTCGACTTCCACCTTAGCGTCGTCGACCAACAATTCCGAGCCAACGTCCTGCTACGCTGAAATCGTCAAGTAAGAATCCAAATATATATTATTACTATAATTTGTTGCAACGTTCAAATATGGAGTTTACTCGCATTTTTGCACCTATTTTTATTAAAAAATAGGAAAATAAAATATGAGAAACTCATGTCATCACGGACAAATATTAAATATACAACAGTTGATTGATTGGAGAAGATGATCGGGATTGCGGCTAGCAAAAAAACAACGTAAATAAACAAAAAAATATTTATTTATGCCAAAAAAAAAAAATATTTAAAAACAAATTTTTTTTATGTTGTTTCTTTCCTAACCCCACACCCCGATCATCTGCTCCAATAAGTAATCTACTGTCAGCTATCTACACCTCATTAAATATACAACAAATTTAAATAACTACTTTGTATTTGATTAGCAATTTAAGGTTAAGCGAACATCTGAGAAGATACTACAATTCTTGGAAGTTGGTAGGAAAACCTTTACTGAAGCTCTTTTGAGTCTGTAACTTTCCGTCGACATTTTGAAATCAGCTCCTTCCACATTGAAAGTTCTCCTATCGAACGGTCCCTGGGTCACTTGCCCGTTAGTCCAATTGAATAAGGCAAGTTACACAAGTCCCGGGAGTAAGTTGAACCTTTGAAGGCAACCAGGTAACTCCA
Source organism: Halyomorpha halys (assembly GCF_000696795.3). Taxonomy (NCBI): domain Eukaryota; kingdom Metazoa; phylum Arthropoda; class Insecta; order Hemiptera; family Pentatomidae; genus Halyomorpha; species Halyomorpha halys. Next base: position 363,929 of record NW_027114633.1, read on the forward strand.
CCATTCTTATAACTGCTCCTCTGTTGGGACGGAATAAATGTTACATTTCTCGATAAACTTTCTTTCGCCGATGAACTTGAAGATTGCTCGAAATGGTTCAAAATATTTTAATCCTAATTCCTTATTTAACTAACCTGTAATTGGGAACTAGGGTAACGATGCTTATTTTATTTGTATCCCGATTTCTTCAATTTTCTTTATTAGAGATAGAAGTAATTCCTGTTGTCTTCTTTTTTCTATACATTTCGAGGATATGTCGAATAAAGAGCTATCACCACACATTTTTGAAAATAAATTGGATTTCCTGATGATATGGCTTATGATTTTACTTTATGTTTCCCAGAGCTTCTTATTGTAATTAACGACCACATTCTGGCAATGTTGAGGTACATAGAGTCTCCATTTTAAATCACCCCGCTTTAAGTCATTTTTAATTTACGCCGTTAATCATTTTCTATAAGGATCCGTTTTAAGTTAAGGTGAATTCATAGTGATTATTGGCGGAGTGGCAAGCGTAACTCTAGCGGACTACCCCATTGCTGCAGAATCCCGTATGGCAGAAATACCAGGAAGGAGGACAAAGAAAAAAAATTATTTTTTTTATATTGGATGAAGTTAATAATTAAATGAAAAATAGAGCAATTATATTCATTTCTAAAACAGTTAGGAAGCATTTGTTAAAGTTTCAAGTGTATCAAGAGAACAGAACCCTATAATATTAGCCCAGATCATTTATAAGAAATTCTGGCAGTACTCACTGAATTGAATCGTAAATTGTAATTTTTATAGTTAAACAAAAATCTCAAACATAGATCTGGATACCTATCTTTGGAATACGACGTATAGTTCTGTCTATTTGATAATTTTAAATATACAGTAATTGTAGTTATTATTAATTAAAATAGATGATTTTTAATTTATTATTCTTACTGTATATTTATATTTGTAAATGTAAGCCATTTACTGTTCGTAATAACTATATTTGCACAAGGAAATGTAATCGATAGTCCGAAACATTATTTCAATTACTGTTATTCCAGAAACTAGCACATTAGTTATAAGAGAACATTCTATATATTTACTTAAAAAATATTTCAAGGAATCCCTTTTATTTTCTCATCTTGTTTTGTTATTTCTTTAGTTGCTTCATGCCCTTATGTGAGTGACATCCAATACGTTTAAAAAAAAAAAAATAAAATAAGTAGTAAAAGTATTCCGTTCGGTATCTTATCTCATCCATCCAATTAGTGGCATGCTCGAAATGAAAAATAAAGTGACACAAATTAAGAGAGGGAATATTATCACAAACTGAAATAAGAAAAAAAAATTACCACAATTTAACTAATGAAAGCTAAAGACAAACTTCTAAACGAAATAATAAGGTTCTTGGACTGCCAACAAACGTTTGATGAGGTTTAGTATCGAAGTCTCCTATATAAACTAAAGAAAGTTGACACTCCGAAATACTTATACGATATTTTGAGCTCATTCCTCGACGGCCGAACATTTCCGGTTCGAAAAAACAAGAACTTCCTCCGTCCAACAATTCCATGCCGTTACTACACAGGGCTTAGTCCTTTATCTCTTACTCTTTAACTTATTTCTTCACAAAAATGTACATTCCTCCATGTCTGTTCATTGACGATACAGCAGTTTTCTCTCAACACAGTGACGTAATAATTGCTAGAGATACTTTGTAGAGTCACTTTGATAATCTAAAAAACAATCATTTACCAAATGGAGATTACTATGGACATTGAAAAACTTACTTCGAAAGTTTTCATTCTCAGACGCCCACTAGACCCACCGGAACTAATCCTCAAAGGCAAAAAAGTGTAATGGAATCCTCCAATTAGTAATATCTGTGCTTTATTTATTTTTTTTATATTTCATCGTTTTTAATCACAATTAGGTTTGGTCGGTGTTATAGGTTAGTCTCTCTCGTGTGTGTTGATATTATCAGTCTCAAAGCGATTATTAACAGAACCTTTTGTTGTGTGTCAGATCCAAAAGATCCTAAGATGAATTATAGTAAAACATTTGTGTTTTGACGAAGAATACGAGAGAATATAGTGAGTTGACGGATGACCACGTGCTACACAGGAAACTCGGACGTGTTATAGGCTAGTTCTCGTTTGCGTTGATATCATCAGGCTTAAAGTGATTATTAATAGAATC
>NW_027114633.1:371711-379211 GCF_000696795.3 Halyomorpha halys
AAATGACCCTAGTGGTCGAAACACTTAAATAAATAAAATAATCACAATTATTCAATAGTTATAGCGTTGTAGATAGTTAGGGGTGTCTTTTGTACGAACAATTAAAACTATTTCATAATGAAACTCATGATTCGTAGTTAAGTCTTGATGCATAATTATTAATTTAAGCCCCTGAGTTGAGATGGAAGTAATTATTAATCACGCGGAGATATTTTTAGAAGCAATTTTAATTTTTTTTTTCGTTGCATAGCAAACTAAGAAGAAATAGAACCTTGCATGGACCACCCACACTCCTTATTCGGAACAAAGAAATATCTTCCAGTGCAATATGAAGTGAATTTGAAAACAACTATCAACCAATTCTCCACGAAGCATCCGTTGGAAATCTCTGTTTTATTGTTTTTTTCTTTCCGAGTGTACAATTTTATACTATGCTGTTAAAAATCTACTTGAAGTTTCCTAGGTTGGAAACATGATCAAGGAAGAATAACGAGGAATAGATACCAGGTTACGAAAAAGATAACGAGGAATACATACCCGATTACGAGAAGGTTAAAGAAGAGTAGATAACAGGTTATGAGAAGATTAACGAGGAATATATACCAGATTACGAGATGGTTAAAGAAGAGTAGATAACAGGTTATGAGAAGGTTAACGAGAAATGGATATCGATTTTTTTATGTTTATGAAGGTATTCTTAGCTTTGTCTGCCTTATTCATTTTATTACTTCTTATGTAAATAGCAATGTCGCCAGTGTACGCTATGGTGGTAGAATTTGACTGCAGAATGTTGTTGGGAAAAGAAATTCATTTAAATATTTTGTTGCTATGAAAGATTTATGGCTGGTATCGGGACGTGATGGGGCACCGGAAAAGAGCCATCCGCAAGCAATATTTCTCACTCGTAAAGACATTCCGGAAATATATGGAAAAGGCAGAAAATATCGCTTCCAGCGCCCTCCTTCCTTGAATATCAGTTTACGCGGTTTGTCAAAACATTCCATTGCCGAGGACTCTCAGTCGTATCTTTCCTAAGTCTACAAATTTATTGAATAAGTAGTTATTCTATATTAATTTATTTTCTTAAAGTACATAATAATACACACATATTTTATAACAACACAACTGAAATCATTGTCTTAAAAAAATCTGCAATATCATTTTTTTTTTACTACTACTAGGATGTGCTACTCATTTTGAGGAAGCTGGACTTAGGGAAAAAGTATTATTACTTACTACAAGGACGAAAGTAATTTTTATTTTGATAAAAATGTTTGGCTAATATTTGATGTTTGAAATAGTAATGGATCATGTCTCAGTACTTTGGAAGGAAGTACGTTGCTCTGAACAATGGTTGTGGAATAAGGTGATTATTTTCACCACCTGCTTATTCGTTTCTGACATACGTGGAAGGGGGGGGGGGAGTAATTTGCAGGTTTTCCACCTTATTCCAACTAAAGTCAAGTTTTTATTCCGTAGGACCACCAGGAAACAAAAGTCGACCACCCCCAGCTCTTACTAAACTCCCTCGGCTTCAGACGAACCTAAAGCAGGTAAATTGTTCATGATCACGCTCAACCATCAAGTTTTTCACCAGTTGAGGATATTCATGTAATAGAAGCTGGGGTGCCCCAATAGGCCTCCGGAACCCACAGAATAGACTCACGACTAAAGTTATAGAATAGATAATTAACTGCCACAGCCATAATCTAACCCGGGCCAAGAGATTTTAACACAGTGACTTGCATACAGAGAAGGGGATGTCTCGCGTATAGACGAACATGTAACCCCAAAATGAGTTGTGAATTAACTTCTATACAGAAACAGACGTTTGGGGAGACTGCTTGCGCTGGCAAAATTATCTGGCTGCCAATGTAAGTAAACTGTTTGGAGCCAGAAAGGCGAGGCCAGCCGCAACTAACAGATAAAACTGGTTATTTATACTGGAGCAGATCAAGTCTATAATGAATGGTATTAATCACAACAAAATAATAATAGTGAGGTGCAAGAACATGAAGTTTTAATTTTGCCAACATGAATTGAATATTTTTTTTAATTAAAATTTCAAATTGTCAAAATAGGACGTTTTGTTAAAAAATTAAAATTCTACAGCTAAAACATATTAAAATTATTTCAAAATTTATGTTTTCCCGTGACAAATAGGGGTCATTTTCAATGATAATGCAACTTATCTACATGAGATGCCTACACATTACTTTATAATAATAACTTTCTGAAATAAGAAAACTGCTCAATTGTCACATTGATGCCGTCTGTGAGAAGACAAACTCCATCTGTCAATCCAGTCAATACAAAGCATTCCATGTCCTGCTAACCCTGATAAGGAACAAGAAGAATTACTGGACGTCGAAGGAAATGAGATGAAGTTATCTTTGTCCTTTTCCTTGAGTAGCTGATTGCTCCGCTGACTGCTCCCTATATCGGGTTAGGAAGCGGAAATCCCTCCCCTCTCGTTCAATTTATTTATGTCACATACGCCTCGTCTGTTGGATCTGTGGACAACGTAGGTCTCAATTGGATTTTCTCTTTTACTGTTGCCTCGTATTAGTAAAAGGAAAAACATTGCTGTCAGCTAACTAGTAACGACCCTGTATTACTCGGTTATAACACCACCTCAAACCTAAAATCGAATCCCCTACTCCAAAGCACTCAAATTATTGTTCTTACTCTTCCCAAATATTTTTTAATATAACTATGAATCAGTCTTTTTAACTAAGTAGTGCCTGATGATGAAAAATGTGCTCACCATACTAACTTTCATTTACCACTCTTCTTCGGGTAGAAATTAATTTGGAGTCATACTCCTCTATATTTTTAGTTTTTAACGGTTATTAATAATCTAACATAATATGAATAAATTAAAATTAAAATCTGAACCACGACAACCCATGAAGGGCCAAGGGTTCGCCCTTCACTAGACCAACGGTTGTGCAAGGAGGTTATTTGGTCAGAATCATTCTCGACCACCAGATTTTTACCCAATTAAGGGTACCCAATTTATGAGGCTGGGTGGACCGCAGGAGGGCTCCAGAACCCACAGGGTTGACTCACGGCAACAGTGTAACAGGTCCTTGGAGTTAGTAGCATCATGCCTTACCACGGTGCCACCACCCTCTCCCAACATAATATGGTATGTATATATAAAACAATGGAAAACATATACATAAACATTGTTAATATAAATATTGGTTGGTAAATAAATATGTTTTACTTGTTATTTGCTTAAATAGTGAAATATTAGACCAACCGCAAAGTCCATTTCTATGTAAGTTTCTTATAATAATATAAAACGATTGTGTATAGACCATGTTAGAATGAAACCCTTTTTTGACGACACTAGCATTGGTGTAGAAATATTCAAAGAAATATATGAGTACCACATCTTTGCATGCCACTTGAGTGCCAAGTCTATGTACATCTCCGCTTGCACGTTATAAAATCGAACCCTTCTAATAACTGGGGATAAATAGTGCGAAAACATCGTAAGGAAAAAGGATTATTGTGAAACCAGAAATCCTGTCCCAGTTACCTCTAAACCAAATTTGAGCCTGAGTAAGAAAATGCTATTTTATGGTGGAATATTCCAGTACCTTATTGCACTATACATTTTAAGCAGTTGAAATAAAAAAAAAAAAAGAAACTAAAGTCGGAGAAGTACTTTCAACCATTGGATGATTTAAAGGATTAATTTAAAGCACTCTAAGAAAATAAGCCAGTGATGTTCCATAGGAAGGACAACATAAAGCCTGGTCACATATTTTGGGAACTTGTCAGAAATTCTTCGAGCAAGCTTTGAAACTTCTATTGAATCATACTCCTCAAACCTAGCACCTTCCCCCTACCACTTGTTCCTGTCCTTAAAAATTGTTTTGCTGGGAAAAAATTCAAACACCAAGAACATATCAGACTGATATTATTTTGTTTCAAACCAAAAATGCACAGAACTTTCTGGTAGGCCTAATAGATATATTAATTTTATTATAAATATATAGAATTATTAATTAAATGATTCCTGATGCTGAGGAATAATATTTCGAAAAGATGAAACTTGTTGTATACATTTATGTATTCTCCTTATGAGAAGAAGAATGGCAAATGTACCATAATGCATCGAGACTATAAACCAATAAAACGCTGCATAATAAGTAGCAATGAGCTAACACATACTTGTAAAATATTGAAAGGCCTAGTATCCACTCTGTTAAAAAAATAATTAAAAACTTTTTTATACAGTACAAAATAACAGGTCCTGTTTCTAAAAAATAAAAAAAAATAAAAAAAATAAATATATATATATACATTCATCTATAGAATTGAATACTAAGAAAAGCAAACTTATTTAGTCTATAATCTCTAGAACTAGAAAATGGATTATGAGAACCGTCTACATGCAGTCTTTTAAACGCGGAATATGATATAGAAAAAAAATGATAACAAGTCCTACTCAAAAATGAAATTAGAATAAGCTCTGGTGGAATAAAGAGAAAGTTGTTCAGGAAATGTGTGAAAATTACACACCTCCAAGAGCAGAGTGCTGGTTATGATTGAAGAAGAACATGAACATGTTGAAGTGGCATGCAGCAGCGAGTTACTTCAGGTAGTAAAGAACTACACCTACTTAGGTACCGTGATAAGGATAAACGCGGCTAGAATGAAGACCTTGCGTATATGTTTGGAAAACTAGGAGAGTTCGTATTAGAAATGAGAGCATAATAGAGCATCTGGAAGTACCTGAAACTAGTACCACTAATAAACGTTAACATTAATGACAAAAAAAAACAAAAAAACAGGGATTAGAAGCTCGATGAATGTCTTCGTCGAATGTTATTGCAATAACAAGAAAAATACAAAATATTAATGTGGAGTTTTTATACTTAATAAATTTATTAAAAAAAATTATTGACCTATTTTAAGTATTTAAAAAAAAGAAAAAAATAGGTTCTTTATTGCAGAAGCAGTACTCTGACTTTGTAATCATTATTCGAGCAGTTATAATTTTTAAAAATGTGACAAGTTACCAAGGTTTGGTTTACTCAAACAGCTGAAACAACACCAGTGTAAACTTTTCAAGAGTTTTTCTGAGCAACTGATGATATTTGTATTACTTAGGAATAATATACAGGAAGGAATAATACACAGTTGGGTTGTTTAAAATACATATTTTTGTAGACCTTTGGTACAATATATATTTGCTTTTTAAATAAATCGTCAAAATGGAGAATGTGTCATTTCAGGATGATAAACATGAAAACATAATAAATAAAGATAAATTATTAACCTAATAGCATTCAGAAAAATTAAATCAGAACCAAATAAATTTTTTTTTTTTGTTTTTTTTGTATATTTTTCTAGGTAAATAAAAACAAATATCACAAAAATTGAATGTTTAATTCCAGAAACATTCGACTTGAACTATTTTTTATATTAACCACAGCCAGTAAAGAGTTGTTCATTAAACCCTAATTGTAAAGTTGGACCTATTAAAATCCTCTTAGCTTAAGTCATTCAACAGTAAAAAAAAAAAAAAAAAGCTCTAACATTAGTAACCTCAAGGGGTCATTCTTTCTTTCTTTCTTTTTATGGCGTTCGTTAACTTTGAAGATTTTTTCACCTTACTGTGTCTTTCTTAAGGAACAAAACTTAAACATCATTATTGTGCTAATAAGGTCCTGCCTTGAAAGAAATATACATTTTTCACTTTGACTTATTTAGTGATGAAGGTGTCCCTTGGTTGTGCCTACTGAGCCTTTAAAATTCAGCCTTCACATTACAAACGTTTAGTTCCTAAAAAAAATTTTTTTTTTAAGTTATAACTTTCGGTTGACAATAAAATATAGATGAAACAAAGGTGGACCTTGAAGAAAAAGTTTCACTTACAATGGCACAGTGTAAACTTGTAAACAAATTGAGATATTGTAAACTTTTCAATTAAGTCGTAAATTTATATGAGATTTGTAGAAAAAAATGTATGAAAAAAATTCCGATATTATCCACTGCAAACGATATTATCAACTGTTAATTTTAATTCCAAATCATGTACATGTGATAAGTAACCTCTACAACGTTAATAGCAACAATTTTATGTAATGCTTATAACATATACAAACTTCTCTGAAACATCACATTCTGAATTAGATACCTCATTTAAAATGCGGAATATAAAACTGAACAATGAAACATTCTAAGCAATGGAGGGATGGTAAGAAGCATCATGCTCCCACTAATAATATAGAAAATTTGAGAACATACTTGAAACTCTTTTTTTGAAATTATTGATAAAAAATTATTTGCTTATAGATTTACAAAAAATTTAAATTGATAATAATAAATTTTAGTTCATTCAAAATAAATAAGTAAAATGTTCAATCCAAAATAATTGGAAAAATTAAGATATTTCACAATATAGTTAGGAAATTTATTTATCTTTAAAAATTAAAAAAAAAAAAGAAACAAAAAGGGGTATTGTTACAATAAAACAAGTAAACGGGTTGTAAGAGTATAAAACATAATAAAGGCTTGTGAGGAAACAACCCTTAGCACTTTCAATGTTTATTTTAAGTTAGGAGTTCCCGTGGCTATCTTCTTTTCAAGCACTCCAGAGGTTTATCGGAAATAGATTGGGATAAAAGGTCACAAACTAATAGGTTTGCGAGTGCAAGGATTTTGAAGTTAAAGGATCTATACATATTTCAGGCCAAGTCTGCAATAATGTAATATTTAGGTGCTTATGAATAATTATATTTATGATAAAATAGAAAGCATTAGGGATTCTTCGAAGGATTATAGAATGTTAGCATTTGATACGAGAAGAATGAAGGTTCAGTGGAGTCTAATTAGGGACATCGGAATATCTTAATGCAGAGGGTATTAGAATATCTTATCAACATTTTAAATTTTACATTCACCAATAAATTGTTGTATCGACACCACTAATCAATAAAAAAAACCCACCCCTCAGATAGACAGAGTTTAATAATGATAATGATTTTTAACTGAATGAAGGAAGATTCAAACGTTAGAAAAGATGAAATTTTGAAGGTTGAACATAATTTTCATTCCCAAAAGATAGGAGATTTATAGTTTATCGTTATATAACGGGGAATTTTGATACGATTATACATTAGGACGTTTATGTTTATCATGTATACATATACCTATTATTGCATTATGTATTAGTTTTGCTTGTGGTAATAAAATTAATAGATGAGGGGAAAAAAGATAGCTTAAAAGGGAAAAAGAAATCCATCATTTTTTTGGTAGATGACTGTAGCGATCGATATCTTGTAAAGTATATATTTATTTTTTTATTTATTTTTTTTTTTTTTTCCCAACCCTCTAAAAACAGAAATAAAATGTGAATTAGTAGTGCATTACTGTGCAAGAAAGAAAAGTAATTCGTGTTGTGTCATACCTTTTACTACCATTGGCATTTTAAGGTTACCTGTTATATTTAATTTTGCATATGTGTTATCCATTCAG
>NW_027114633.1:380537-399811 GCF_000696795.3 Halyomorpha halys
GTGATTGAGGAGACTGATGGGCCGGTAATCTACCGGATCCGCTCCTCGTTTTCTGGGCTTGAGGAGTGGAACAAAGATAGCATGTTTCCACTCCGTTGGGAAATATCTGAGGCGAGAGCAGGTAAAGTATAGATCAAACAATTTCAGATTTATACTTGTTGTCATGGTGATATTTCGCAAACTAAAAAACAACTCTAAAAACATTTGCTGTTTTTTGTTTGTTCCATTCAGTTGTGAGTTACAGGATGTTAAAGTGGAAGTCAACAAAGAGAAAATTAGATACATTTTTCTTTGATAAAGGCGAAAATACAAACCAGGTGGCAGAAATTTTGAATGGTGTTTATGGTCCCGATACTGTAACAGCTAATTACACGCAATTTTGGTGTTGTTGATTCTTTTCGGGTATTTTTGATATTAAAGACGTACCTCGCACAACCAGGCCTTTGTCGAAAATTTCGATAAAATTATAGAAATAGTTGAAGTTGACCGACATGTTAGTAGTCTTAGTATCGCCCAGGAACTAAAGATCGACCATAGAACAGTTTTAAACCATTTGCACAAATATGGGCTCAAAAAGAAGCTTGATGTTTGGGTACCACACCAATTAACACCAAAAAACATGATGGATCGGATTTCCATTTGCGAACCCTTGACTAATGGAATGAAATCGACTCATTTCTTAAACGAATGGTGACTGGGGATGAGGAGGGGACGACAACATTGTGCGAAAATGATCGTGGTCAATGAGCGCTGAAACAGCTCAAATGGTGGCCAAACCAGGACTAACGGCAAGAAAGGTTCTCCTGTGCATTTGATGAGACTTAAAAGGGATCATTTATTATGACTTGCTCCCATTTGGACAAATACTTAATTCGGATCTTTATTGTCAACAACTAGACCATTTTAAGCAAGCGATAGACCAGAAGCGGCCAGAATTGGCCAACAGAAGAGGTGTCGTGTTCTATCAAGACAACGCCAGACCACTGACATCTATAGTGACTCGCCAGAAACTCTGGGAGCTTGGTTGGGTACTTTTGATGCATCCACCATATAGTCCGGACCTCACACCGAGCGATTATCATCTTTTTCTTGCATTGCAAAACTTTCTTGATTATAAGAAATAGAAGACTGTGAAAATCTGTCACTAGAGTTTTTCGGCAATAGGGACGAAGAGTTCTATTAGAGAGGCATCATGAAGCTACCTTTAAAATGGCGCAAATTATAGAACAAAACGGTGTATATTTGACCCAAATTGGACAATCCGAAACATGTTAGATAAAGTCTTGAATTTCACGTAAAAATAATGGATTTATTTTTCCCCAACCTAATTATAATGAGTAAATAGACAGATTAGCAATGAATTATGCACTTAATACATCTGATTTATGTTCAGAAGAAAATGAAGATCTTGAAAAAATTGCTTGTTCAATACCCTTTGAAATTCATGAAACTGTAATAAATGTAATCAAATTTTATAGTTACTCCATCTTGTTTATGAAATACATAGCTTGATCAAACAAAACAAAATTATGAGAGATTGAGCCAGCCAACTTGAATTCAGTGCTTAATTTAACCTGAAATCAGAATATTACTAAACTAAATAATTCGTTTTTTCAGGTAGATCAGTTAATTTTTTAATCTCATATGTTGACAAAAATATAATCAAGTTTAAAACATTTTGAACGTTAGAACTCGCTAAATAGAAGAGATAAGCAGCGTTCTAAAGTTAAACAAATTAGCATACGCCATTGCGTGAACTTGAGTTATGGGCCGAGATTGTAACCATACGACTTGTAAAGCTTATTTAAGTTGTAAAAAAAAAAACACATAAAGTTGAATGAGCACTAACATAAGGAAAGTTATGGTAGTCACGTTTTCGTGTTAAAATTGAACTATGAAGTGCTCATATATTCATTTGAACGATGTTAGAGTTTACTATTCCTAATCACAGCAATGTCTTCCATTGTGTCGACCTAAATATTTATAATTGTAAATTATCTTTAAAAAAAAAAATTACTTATTTTTTTTTAGTAGAACTGAGTCTAATAAATCGATTACAATTAGAGTTGAATATTGGGTTAGTTATTGGAAAGTTAAATTTATGGAATGTAGAGATTTCATTCTAATTTCTATACAAAAAAAAATAATGATGAAACAAGTATTGAAAATTATTTAATAGACAACTGTCCCTGGAGTCTAAAGATATAACAAGTGTGTGTTTAAGATCCTTAAAACTAAGAGCAGCGACCTTTTATTTCGATTTTTTAATCCTGACTATGTAATCTAAGAGGGAAGTAACTGTTATATATTTACAGAAAAAGGTAATAGAGATCAGAGAGTTCATTAACGCTATATTTACAGGGATATAAATTAAATTATAAAAAAAGTATAAATAGAAAAGAAATAAAAATTAAATAAATAATGAAACAAATAAAAAAATAAAATAAATATATTAAATAATTATATAAAATTCAAAAATAAAAACAAATAACAAAATAAAAAATTAAACAAGTAATAAAATGAAACCAATAATAGAATAAAAAAAATTAAACAATTAATAATGGCGTATCAAGACATTGTTGTTTTTATTAATTCAGGAGAAATGATCCTTTTTCTGAAAAAAATTACATTAAAATCATGATGAAAGACAGGAAGAATTTTGTATTATCAAAAAAAAAAAAAAGAAGAAGAAATACGTTTAAAAATAAACACTTCTACGATATTGGGGAACAGCCAATCGTATTACAAGGAAGATGGCTGTAAGATGGTTGACAATTACAGCATAGTGGAAATCTGGGGAGGAAAAGAGTAAAGATTGAACAAGAATTTCAAAGAGTGTACTACTGTAATTATGTGCCCAGGGATAGCAAATTGTGAAATAAAAACAACTAGTACCAAGCAGTGTAAAAATTGTTCTCTTACAATTTATTTTCATTACTTCATGTTTTTTTCTTGCTTTTCAATTCATCAAGATTCAATTCATCTTGACACTAAAAATCATTAATCGTTTACATAAGCGCTTATTCCAATTAGAAAACGAACGTTAATCTTCCTTTGTCGTACCAATAGTTTTTGGTTCATAAATGCTACAACTCATTAATAAAAAATGTCCAATTAACCAAGGCATAAAAAGTAATTGGATGAAAAAGGAAATAGTAATCGTAATAAAAAAGGTTAATGATGATTCCTGTCCCAGAAAAAAACCGTAAATTAATGCTGAGCTCGCTTAGTTTATGGCGAAGAAATAAAACAGCAGAATTAAGGAGAATTACAGGCTGGCTCACTTAATGATGATTGTCGGGTTTTTATGGAGGAGTGTATTGGAGAACAAAAAGAAAATATTGGGAAAATTCAATTTTATTTTATAAAAATTCCATGCCCTGAAAATTTTTTCTAAAATCAGTTTCACACTACTTTAAACAAACTTAATCAAAACATAAGCTACACAATCAGATGTTGAAACATGTAATCTCATTTATCAACTATTTTTGATTGTCAAAAGAATAATTATTCATAGGAAATAAATCATTAGGTTGCTGGTATTAGTAAACTATCAGGAATCCTCTATCCTCTATCCTGACTCTACATAAATATTTTTATTAACTTAAGCTTTTCCTCTGAAAACTTGACAATGATTATACCTACAGTCCGATTAAGATCACTACTTTACCTAATTATATTAATTTACGAGATAGATTTTTATTAATCTTTAAGAAATTAAATTGTAACTATGACATAATAACAAAATATGATTCCTCATAAATTCTAAAACATTCTCATCGTTCTAGGCTCAAAGAATACTTTTAAAAGTCCTGTAACTTTTTCGGATTGAATTATACTTGAACAAAGAACGACGGGAAATTATGCAGGGACCACCAGCCCTGAAAATCGTTGAAAGATATTAATGATACTTTGTTATGAAAGTTTGAACGTGAGCTAAAAACTTCCCTCTCCATGAGGATTCTTGTCGGGGAGAATAGGGATAAACAGAAGGGTAAGAGGAAAATGCAGGATTTCGCTGTGTTGTAACAAAACGGTAAAGAGAAATTAATTATATTCTCAGAAGTCGCTTAATTAGTTAGTCTGTTCAAACACTCTTCTACCCCATCCCTCCCTTCCTCCAGGTTGTTTCTTTAATTTGGTTTCTTTCGTCACCGATTTCAAGGTAGATGAAAGAACTTTTATGACTGCTCTTACCCAAATTATAAGACTTGGTAAACACGATTTCTCCTCCTCCTTTTACTTTTTTTAAAAATAATCTATATGATAATTTTGGATAAGAAAAACTCTGCTTCTCTCGTTTTCTTACTTTTTTTAGTATAATTTCAAGCATATTCTGAGGGATTAAAACAAATATATATGTAAGAAAATATAATCATTTTTGTGTGTAACGCCAGTTCTCTAATTCTTGTGAACTCCTAACTTACGTAATGTACCTACCAAATAAAACTACAAATGCCTTATATATCGCTTTGTACTGGTAAAATTCTTATATGGTGGCTAATTATTGCATTATTTGTAATGTAAATTTTTTTTTGCGTTTCTAATTTAAGTTAACTAAATACTTCTTGTCCTAATAGTTTCACCAAAAACTGTTCTTGTTGCGGGGAAGTTGAAGTTATAGAAATTAGAAATGACAACGAAATTAAAAAAAAAAAAAATGCTTTTTTTTCCAAAAAAATCCTTATTTATAATTAATATTACACATCTCCCACAATTATGAACGCATTGAAGTAATGACAAATGATTGATTTGAATTAATAATGAAATTAAGAGTTGAAAGAATTAAGAAACGATATTTTGATTATTTGATTATTTGCATATACTCCGGTTAGGAATACATACTGGTGTTAACTAATTAAACCTACATACTGGTGTTAACTAATTAAACATACATACTGGTGTTAACTAATTAAACCAACAACTCTCACAACTTCATGACTCCTGTTAACTTCTATTACATTCACCACTTTCTCACTCGGCTTTGCTTCCAACAAAAAGTAGTATGAATTCTACCATTCACTTATCAAGGAGAAGTATCCCGAGTATAAATTCGTATGAGTATGTTTTATGGATTTATATCAGCATATGTCACCTTAGGAATATAAATATTGAAAAATAATCAAACGCTATTTTTTCAGGAAATGTATTTTGAGAAGTGATCTTGCTTTATTTTTTTTTCACATTCATGTTCTCAACATCACTGTATCATGCCTGAAAGGTGATATTATCCGTCCACCTAATGAATACGTAGGCGATTCCAGTTGGATGGGGGGGGGGGGGGGGGGTTATACGATATTTTTCTAACCGCGCTCAATACGTGGGTTCCGCCCAAGGATGTTAATGTGGAACGTCATGTGGACACAGCTCACGTAGCTGGCGTACGTGACATCTGCCTGGGATAGGTCACCAAATGCTGCGTCCATCTGCTACTTGTCTCTAACTTATACCTTTTTGTTTATAATTTTTTGTTCGATCCACAATAATTCATTTCGCATACAGTTCATAGATAGTTTTTATTTTTTCTGTCTTTTACATGCTATTCAACCATTAAAGACATTTTTAAAAAAGCCGTGAAATAGTTATAACACAATGAAAAAAGTTATATTGGATTCGAAGAACCTTCATCACTGGCATTGTTCGTTGCGAAATATCAACTATTGCAGTCATGATGTATAATGAAAATATATTGTAATTTGAATGAGTTTATTTTGATAATTCGGCTTCTAGAACCACATTCTCCACTTCGTTTCCTTCCTGGGGTTAAGAAACAGAATCATATTTAGCAGTTTAGCCTAGGCAGAATTTTCTGCCCATAACTCCCTGATGAAGACCTGAAAATCAGGTCGAAACGTCGGCACAAATTAATAATCTTTTGTTTATTTGGGTTTTTTTTTCCTGACCGCACCCCCCTCTCCCGATCATCTTCTCCTCTTATCATAGATTTTATGTTTTTCTTCGGGTTAATTCTTTTCTCATAAGTCCATAAATCTAATTGTCATCCTTCAACCTAGTTGACGGGCCTCACCTTTATCCTGAAATTTTTCCCTTAGTCTGGTCTCGCTTACAATCATTTCTCTACATTTTGCTTTGGGCCGCTCGTAAGATTTATTTGAGCCTTGGTGCTGGACAAAATTATTTGAAGGATTATTTTTCACTTTCCTACCGCTGCTAACAGTTTTCAAAGGCTTCAAAGTAACCGCGAATTATAATTGAGTCTTTTACTTCCAAAGGAAACCCTAATGACTGTTTACAGATTTTCAGGAAACAGGAAAAACTTTATTTTCCATACTAATTGTGATATCGAAACCATTTTTTTTCTTATAAGAAGTCAAATAATAGCAGCATATATTTTGAAAAACCATTGATTATTTTAATTGCAATATTACATTCTGAAAAAAAGCCAAGTGCCTCAAGGTAGGTCCATTTCTTAGGTTATCTACTGTTGAAAGAACAGAAAATAAATGTTTGCTTATCTCCCAAACATGAGCTTTGTTCCAAAAAGAAAGTAATGCCTGTATAAATCGGCCTTTGGACCATCCCCCTCCTTTTTTAAAACTTGAAGAATGTATTTCACTTCATTAATATTTCATTAAAATAAATTTCATAAAGTTTGAAACACTCATGATTAAACAAACGCTCGCTATGTATTCAAATACTTTTTATATCGATACCTTTTTTTTTTCTTTACATTACTATTTCCAACCTTGTAATCCCCTTTTATTAAAACAAAATCATGAAAACCATTACATCAATGAGAGTTTTCCTGGTAAGGAAAAAAGCAGTGAAAAAGGCTAAATTGGGCTTCTGTTATGTGAGAAGATGAGAAAAAAGAGAGAAAAAATACTCCTGTATCTCTACGATTTCTACTTTTATAAATATGTTTTTATATTCAGATTCCTTTATTTTTCATTGTTTATATAAAGGAACTTGATATTGTAGTATTTTATTATAACAACTTTTATAACATATTCTTATTTTCAGCGCTTTTCTTTTTTTCATCAAATCATGTATAACATGGTAAAATTTCTTTCATATATTATCTTATGAGAGTTTTCAGTAAGTAAAAACTATCTTTTTATGAACATTAAAAACAGTGATTATATATGTTTCATAAGACAAATATATTATTTATAGTATATACAGTAGATACGAATAAATAATATGGTTTCAATGGAGGGAGGAATCAAGACTCAACTAAAGCACAAGAAATGGTGAAAAATTTACTTTCACACTGAAGCATGTTGACATTACATGTAAAAGTGACAATATGAAAAAAATATTACTGCTTATTATATTGGCATAATTTCATGCCACGGTTATGGGTAAACGCTTGAAGCTATAAGGTAGGTATACGTTTACAGGGCAGGGGGATTTCAAAATGTATTAGTTCTATTAACGAGTTTTCTGAGATTCTTTAACTCATGAGTTGCTTAAATTCCTCATTCAATTTCTGCTTAAAGTAAAACTTAACTTCTCATTCACTTTTAATTAAGTAAACATGTCGAGCAAACACGCTTTGCTTTAATTGTGGCCCATCTGACAAAAATGATTTTTTTTTTATTTGAAATTTAGTATTTCTGTTTTCCTTAGATTTTTCCCCTGGACTGGATTTACTTTGTTACATCCCTACTAGCATTGGAATAGTCTCTAAGGAGTAGTAGAGAAAGTAACCCAAATCTATGATACTGTTTTTCTTTAATACTTGAGAATTCACCTCAATCGCCGACTTACTTTGAACCACCACATCAACACCAAATTAACTCAAACCTACGCAAGGTTAGCAATGCTATATCGCATTCTAAATAGAAAATCGAAATTAAAACCAGAAACACCTATTCTTATTTTTAAAACAATTCTCAGGCCACTGCAGATGTATAGCAGTGATGTCTGGGGAGCGGCATCTATTACCAAAAGGAAAAAATTACAATATTTTCAAAATAAAGTACTTGGAATCGCAGTGGGTGCTCCTTGGTTCGTAAGAAACAGCCAATTGCATCGGGAATTACAAATATAGACAACAGAGAAGTACATCAAAAAAGGTTCATGAAGTTCCACTCCCAGTTACCGACAGTTAAGGGAGCAGTGACGTACAACTTGGGAAACCCAACCACAACCCGAAGACTGAAGCTCAGGGTACTGCAGAACATCCTGTTATAAGCTCTATATTTATCAGTTCTGTTATTGTCACTCTAAAATTGTATTTTATCTTGATTTCTTTTTTTTTTCTCTTCACGCTTTCCTTAAATTCACTTTCTTTTTTTTCCATTAGAAGTCAATTTTTTATTTTGTTAAATCCATAAGTGTCAATGTTTTTGTTATTAACTTAACTTTCATCTTTTTTCATGAATTACTATTTTATCTTATTTTTTTTTATTTATAACATTGTATATAGTTAGCGGTATCTTTTGTATGTTACTGTACCTCTCCATAATCAATTATAAAAAAACAAAAAAATATGTACTTCATATATTAACAATATAAAGCCCACCAGGCCAATCTAGTATTATATAAATAAGTAAACAAAATAATATCTTTCTTTACATTTTATCCAATTCGAAACAAAATAAAAATCTTTTTATTTTGTTATGTGCCACTATCAAAGCAGATTAGCATTATGGTAGGATTGAATGTTCAAGTTATCAAGTGACATTTTTCTGAAAATGATCTTTTCTGACCAGCTCTGTACTTCAGTGTTAACAAAATAGGGAGGCAATCACCAAGTAATTTATAATTATTAATAATTTCACATTGTCTAGTTGCTTCTCAAGTTCAGATTTGGTCTGGACGAAGGTATATAGCAAAAAAATTGCACCTTTGGAACAACTTCTGTGTCTTTATTTCTTCCACAAATCAAGCTTCTGTAAATTAATAATAAACCTTTTAATCCCATACAAAAATTAGCCCCCTTTTCTTAATATTTTAGAGCACATGAATTTTTGTCTTAATGAAATGCGATAAATAACGATTAAATAGAGAAACGTTACATAGATTTATTACTTTAGTGAATTTCAAAATCGAGAATTACCGTAGCAGTACAACGATAACAGGACGCTAAATGTACGGGTGAGTTCTACAGCTATGTTATACGTCTAATCACTCGGAGTTCAAAAAAGTATTCAATAAAAAATTATCTATTTTCAGTTTTATTTAAGCTTATCGTCATACCAGTAGAATGTTTTTTTGAAAAGATAGAAAGAAAAAAAACTTACACCCTAGATACTTACCAAACATTATTGTTTATTATTTTTTTTTGTGTGTATCCCTGATTCTAGAAGATGTGTTATAGAATCCAGAGCAATTGAAATCAAGGCGTAATCGTAGTTACCATCATATCTAATAAAATGTTTATACCAAGTTGAAACCTATCAGTGCTGACAACGCGTATTTCTTGATTTACTTCAGCAGACTACCATCTTGTTAGTTGATTGAAGTTGAGTGAGATAAAGTATTTCTTCCATTTTTCGTAATAAGTAAAACAATAATACAAATGAAATTAGTAGGATTTCATAGGGAAAAATTATTTTTTCTGAAACTAACACTATGCAATACAACAAAAATATCAGTTTTTCCGTAATACAACTTCAATTATAAGAAATTCTGTATACTCGTTGTAGTATAATCAATATATAATCACTGACACCATCTACTGACCCTACCTCAACGGTAGGGGATTTATGTGGATCAAATATGTTTTGCTTTATTTTTTTTTTATACATTAGACAATTCTTTTTTTCTAGTTCATGTGAGGGTCTCAAGTGCTTTGCACCAGTTAATGGATAAAGAGAGTTCAGTAAAAACTACTAATTTCCAAAATAAAGCAAAAATCCAAAACAGATTTAGACTCAGCATTCTGACAGTAAACACGTATAAACGATAACTTCGCTATCTCATTTTAAAAACAAAATAGAAGTAAAGAGTTTTTCAGCTCACATACTTCAATGTAATACTATGCGATTAAAGCTTAGGAAAGATTATTAGTGTTTCATCAAAAGTTGATGGTATTAAAAAAATATATAATAAAAAAATAGCTGCCTAAGAATCAGGATTTTAATTTTGAATAATTATATCGTTTACATACCTGCTTATTACTTTACTTAATAATTTCATCCCCTTTACGAAGAAAGATTAAATCGTGGCTCACTGTTAGGACTTTAGGCAGTAAACGGAGCCTATGATGTGAAGAGATGCTTGGCAACTAACTAGGTGCTTACCAGTTCCTGTATGTGCAGTTCATTAGTGGTTCTCAATCAGCACTCTTTATCCTTCCTTCATCTCTTCAGTTCTTTAACATTCACCGATTCCGGCCTTTTTGCATCTACTTCCTCGCGTATAGATAAATAAAATTTTATTTTATTATAAAGTATTTATAATATAATTCGTATTAGTAATTATTTTAAACTTAAGTAATATATTTTTCCGTAGTTTTATATATATATATGTTTTATACATTTCCGTTACAGATATGTTGCCCATCTATTCCGACGTGGAAAGAGACGACTTATAAAGAAGTACAGACTGTGGAAGTATAGGCGGCAGCAAAGGAAGGAGAAGAAAAACAGCCCAGTGACGCCATTGGCCAACACCATCTTGCTCAGGCCGTTCCCGCCATCTCAGCAGCAAGGTTAGCTCTTTAGTCATTAAGGTTTGCTCTTTAGGCATAGGGGAGCATTGGGGAGCCACGGCCCCTCCTCCCCCTAGATTTTTGGGGCTCTTGGAAAAAAAATAAAGAAAATAGAGGACTTATTTGATAGATAATTTCTTTGTGGAAACATGCTATAATTATTAAGGTAGTATTGTTGAGTTGACATCTTCACGTATCACGAAATCAAAACTACACCTTTGAAGGGACAAAATAGATATTTGTCGATTCTTCGGTAAAAAAAGGTTAGATTCAATTATTCTTCATATACTTATCTCTAAAAATAATGAGGAAAAAACGAATAAAAAAGTTTTTTTTTAGATTCCATTCTTCCAACTATAAAATAAAGAAAGCAACCATCGTAGATGAGGTGGTTCATATGTTTGCCAGCAATCTCAGAAGGCTAATGCTCTCATAGAAAATCTCTTCATAAGCTGTTATATTTTTGTATTTATTGTGTATATTGTATTTATTTATGTACAAGAATTAATTGTATGGTCGATTTTCAATTTTTAATAATTTATTGTGATAATAGCTCATAAAAATTTAAAAAGTAATGAATGAATTTTATGAAGTAGCAATAAAATGGTGGTGGTATTACTTGGAATGCGGTATTTCATATCTTTCTTTTACCATACGTTTCCGAATGGACCATATATATAAACAAATATATGTATGCATGTAATGGGTTGAAGTCTGCTCCCCCCTTGATAAAATTCTGCCTACGCCTATACTACTAGCTACAAAAAAAAACAACAACACCCATTACATTTAATGACAATTCTACTTACACAAAGTTGTTAAATTGATGGAGTACTGGCGCTCAGTTCGATAACTTCGATTGAACAAGATATATGTAATGTTGAGGTCGTGTTTTAAGGTTTTATTTGTTAAGTAATATGGAGCTTGTTCTAAGGACTATGAACACCTTGATGTGGAAAAATTTAAAATACTTTCAGAGTAATCTTAGTTTATTAGCTAATCTCACTCGTAACGGTAGACGAGCCTATTTAGGGCTATAAAAATTTAATAAAATATTCCTAGAAATGAAAACTGTATGGATCGGCTCTAATGCTTTGGTCCAAGCACAAATTCACTAAAATATTGATTTTGATCTTTCACATCCAACATTTGTCTAGAATGGCAATGTTAAATTACTGCCAAAATCAAGAATGGCCCAAAGAAAGGATAATAAGAAATTAAGAAAGACGGCCGATTAATGTTTCTGATTTCACATCGTCAATCTGCTTCGAAATCTTTGATTTCTCGCTGAACAAGGAAAGTGCGAGAGAAAGAGAATGGGTGAGGTAGAGAGAGAGAGAGAAAGAGAGGGAAAGAGAGGGAAAACGAAGCAACAATGATCAGAAAGCTTCCAGGGCAATGGAAGCAAATGCCGGGACCTGCTATTGTCGGCCCTACAACACAATACCCTATTGACTCCCACCCACCGCTCCCTGCCCTATTTTTTCAGAGGATAATTACACCCCCATACTACCATAATTATCCTTGCGGTATCTTTTTCACCTGTGGAAAAGTGGTTACGTGTCATTAGTTCGGTCAATTAATCAATCTCAATTTTAGATTATTTCTAACTCTATAAATATTTGAAGTAAGTAACCTTTTCGTAGTAGTAACGTCCTAATTTCAATTTTTTTAATTCATATATTTTTTTTTTATTGTTTTGAATCCCCACTATTTGGGGAATGTTTAGGGTGAATTTCTTTTTTTTTTTTTGCCTTAGAAGGATGTATTTGGGGAGCTCGGTGTGTATTTATTTTGGAGTACGGATTGAAATTATTTTCGAGGTACTCATCATCCGAAATATAATAAACTATTTTTTTTATATGTTAAAAAATTTACTTTTATGATTTAATAAGTGTTGATACGCTTATATTGCTCGATGACATGATGGTTTCCTCACGGAGAGTCCCCCAACGGTCAATTAAATTGATAGTAAAACAAAAAATCATCACCAAAAGTGCATGCATCATCACAACTATCACTTACCACCCTAGATGCGTTCCCAAATTTTGTGCATTGTAACCAAACGATAACAGATCCATCATGCAATCGGAAAAGATGGAATGGTCTCGGCTTTTCCCTTCAGAATTGGATATTTCTATTTTCCCTTTTTTTTTCTTTTATTTATACATAAAATTCTTTAGTATTTATCTACTGTTTATTGTTGCTAACAATGAGTACAGTTTATTTTCTTAAAATAAACAAAATTAAACACACATATAATATATAATACTTCCATTGAATCTGAACCATTGTGAAGCAGAACAGAATCTCCTTTACCAAATAGTACGGGAACAGCATATCGACGTCGCTATTCTCTGCGAACAATATAAAAATTTGGACGGCAACTCATAGGTGTCCGATTTTAGTGGTAAAGCTGCTATTTGGGCTTGTAATTCCCAAGCTATTCAGACAATGAATATTATATCGCACCCCAGCTTTGTATGGCGAACCCATGGGGTAGACCTTACAAAATAGCACTCAAGAAATTATGTAAAGGGACGATGCAGGTTCCCACGAGACCAAATGTTGTAGACAGTATTGTCAGATCACTATTCCCTAAACAGGCGAATACCATTGAAAGTTTATAAGATAGAGGACATCGCCTCGGACCTACAACATGGCAAGGCACCAGGATTGGACGGAATTCCTAATGTAGCTCTGATGGTGGCTCTCAAGAAACGGCCGGATCTTTTCATCGATCTCTTCAATTCGTGCATTCGTGAAGGATCAGTTCGGAAACCTTGGAAGAGACAGCGCCTCTTACTCATTCCAAAGAGTAGAGAAAGACTGGAAGACCCGTCAACCTATCCTTCAATTTGCTTATTGGATACTATGCGTAAGGCATTCGAGAAAATCCTTTCCCTCAGGCTACAAGAGTTCGCGGAGGAAGTTAATAGCCTCTCGCGCGCTCAATACGGATTTCGTAAAGAGCGATCCACGATAGATGCTGTTGGATTGGTAGTCAAGATGGCCCGACCGGCAATTGCAGGAGCATGGTGGAAGAGAGGTGCTAAGTGTTATGCAGCAATCAACTGCAAGATGGACCTGTATAATGGATGTCCTATGTACTATGGCGGTGCCAGCCTATCTTATCAGAGTTCTCACAGACTATTTCAAAGATAGAGTTTTATTTTTCAGACATTGGCCGAGATACAAGGTAACTGGTGGTGTCCCACAGGGCTCGGTATTAAGGCCTCTTCTGTGGAACGTCATGTACGACGCAATCTTCAAATTGACAATTCCGGAGGGAGCCACAATTGTGGGATTCGCAGATGACGTTGCAGTTGTAGTGGCGGCGAAGCACTTGGAAGAAGTTACCCTCATCACTAACCAGGCTGTTGCTATGGTCCGAGGTAGGCTGTCTTCGGTAGGCCTACAACTTGCACGTCTCCGCTTTAATGTTCACACGGAGTATATCAGCGCCAAATCTGCTAAAGTAGCATCCTTTTTGTCACGCCTTAGGCCAAACATTGGAGGTCCCAAAGAAAGTAGTCGAAGGCTTCTTGCTACTGTTGTCACCTCCATTATATTATATGCAGATCCGATTTGGAAAGAAGCGATGGCTACCAAATCATACAGGAGAAAATTTATTGCAGGGTTTCTTTAAGGATGGTTAGTGCTTTTCGAACTATTTCCTACGAAGCGGTGTGTGTGTGATAGCCCGAACTCCTTGTTGAAGAAAGAAGCAGACACTATGGACGATGCTTACACGTTTCCAGAGAGGAAGAGCGAAAAATAACCATCAACCAGTGGCAGCAACGTTGGGAGGCTGCAGATTCCGGAAGGAGGACTCGCAGGTTAATACCCGATGTGGGCACGTGGTATGGCCGACCGCTTGTATGGCGAGGTCGATTTGTACGTAACCCAATTGTTGACCGGACATGGATGCTTTAGAGCTTACCAGTACCGCTTCAAATTGGACAACACCGCAGAATGTCCAAGATAGCAGACAGTCGAGGAAACCGCGAAGCACGTGTTTTTCACTTGTATTCGCATTGCGGCAGAAAGAAGTGAATTAATTGGAGAGAGTGTGAGGAGGACTCATCACACCAGAGAACGAGGTGAGCTATATGCTACTCTCAGACCAGCTATGGAACGCAGTGAAGAGATTCATCACAGTCGTCCTCAAGAGGCTGAGAGAGCAAGAGAGGGCTAGAAGACAGGACATGGAAACGTGAAAACCATGTGAAGAAAGTGAGGCGGTACTCAGCCATTTCCCTCCATGAAGTAGTGTCTTGCGGCGGTCCCGTGGAGAGGAATGAACAGGTGTAGGGCGGTGGATTTAGTGGGAAAAATCCCACACACGGATAAGTACGGGCCTATTCGTGTCTTTTGAAGATTTCCACCGACCCTCGTAAAAAAACAAAAAAAAGACACTCACATATTTACACCTTGAAATATACGTACACAAAGATATGATACAATC
The DNA here is from genome assembly GCF_000696795.3 of Halyomorpha halys. NCBI lineage: Eukaryota > Metazoa > Arthropoda > Insecta > Hemiptera > Pentatomidae > Halyomorpha > Halyomorpha halys. Next base: position 395,630 of record NW_027114633.1, read on the forward strand.
CTGCTCTGTTCAACAAAAATCCTACCTAAATCAATTGGTCACCCTGATAGTTCCCTTCCCTTTCCACAAATGCACCTCTTGATCCCATCATTGTGGTTAATGTTAGAGTAATAGATAGTTGACTTCATAGAATTTTAAATTTATATATGATTCGATTTTTCTGTGGAAGTGAATTTTAAAAAACAAAACATTAAGTTTAATTATCTGTTGTAACCCGAAGTTTTGGCCCTAACCTTTGGTCTATCTTTGTTGAACTGACAGTGTGTCTTTAGAATTTCTGAACTACTGATTATACACGGAGGTTATTTTTTTAATAGAAACCCCTTGAATGGTCTTTTATTAATATCTTATTTTTCCACTATTATTTAACCTGTCGACCTACCTGGTAATGGCAAAATGTAACATTGCTGAAGACATGGCCTCTCTCCGTTGCTGAATCTTGTTTGATAATAATTAAGGCCTGGAAGTTGGGGATAATTCACGGATCACTAGCCTTTAGCTTCAATATTGGCCTGGAGTAAACTCTGAAACCAGGGTTAGCAATAACCTCGTTTTCTAACCAAATTGATCTTTAATTACGTTAGAATTCCAATTTTAGATTACTTATTCACTTAAGAAAGATTTCACAGTATGTTTGCCATTTACAGGATAATCTTAGGTGTTATGGAATTACAGCCTAGGCAACACCCTTGTCAAAGTTTAGATAGATATATAACTTTAGTTAATAAAATTTTTAATTGACAAATTAACACATTTGAAGCCCTTATTCTCCTTTTCTTTGATCATAGTGAACCTGTGTATTACATGAATTACATTGTTAGTATCAAATTAATTATATAATTCCAGTAGAAGGAAAAAAGGAGGATCAAGAAGAAGGAACTGAAGAGCCTGGAGGTCCTAGTCCTAAGCCTGCTCATGGGCTCCTTCGGCTGCCAGCTTCTCACCAAGAACCACAAGAGGTAGCTTTTCCATTAACCTAATCATTGACATCATACAAAAAAAAGTTATAGAAATTAAAAACAAAAAGAGAGAACTAATAGTAAAACAATATTATATACTCATGTTCTGTAAATAGTTTCTGACAAAATATAGTTAGAACGAAAAGAAAACTAAATCAAGTCTTTCTAATAAAATACATATTTTTTAAATAGGGCGGAAGCCTTCTTGCAGTTCCTGAGAGCCCTGGTCGCCGAAGGAGCAGTGTAATGTTTTCAGAGGTAGTCCTACTTCATGGTGAAGCCCCGACATCAGCTGAAAAAATGTCACAGGCAGGAGATGGCAGTCTTCAACCCCAATGTCAGGTAATATGTTAGAATATGTTATATTAATTTATTATGTTAGTTACCTTGAAAACATTTTATGATTTGTTTTATTTTTATGAATTATGGTTTAATTTTCTGCACTGAATGTTCGACATACTTCATACTAGAAATTTCTAAAGTTTCATTTATTTAAAAATCACAAACATCAGGTATCTTTATAAAGTAGATTTAATAATGTGTTATAAACAAATAAGTAAATTGGTTGAGAAGCTCTGAGGGGATTTCAAGCATAAAGTCGCTGTTGAACCAAATTTTATGTATCAAGCCTATTTCTCACTGCCCTCTTCCCCCATAAGAAAATCCACAAAGGAATATGGAAAACACTAGACAGGTCAACATTAAATCAGATCGATCATATCCTTATTAGCAGTAGGCATATTTCCAATCTCCGCAATGTGAGGGTATTCTAGGAGCAAATGTGGACTCCGATCACTTTTTAAGTATCGCACTTGTCTACGCACGAATATCGCTGGAGAAAACAAACATACCAGTACAGAAGCCTACCTGATACAACATCAAGAAGCCCCAGGATCCAATAATTCTCGATCAATATGAATCAGAGATAGATAGGTGTATTCAAGAAGTTGATGCGGTGGAAAATGATATAGACTCCATATGGGCTAAATACTCAGAGACTACACAGATATACTCAGACACAGCTACTTAAGTGCTTGGACCACCAGAGAAGGACTTGAGATCCTCTTGGTTCGACAAGGAATGTGAGAAGGCAATAAGCACAAAGAATAAAGCACACCAAACGATGATGAAGCGAGAGATGAGGAGGAATGCTGTAGTGTACAGGCAAAAGCGGCAAATGGAAAAACATCTCCACCTGTATAAGAAAAGACTGTGGGAGAAAAGGGAATTGGAAAAGACTGAACTCCTTAAGGAAGATAAACAATATAGAGAGTTCTTCAAAGCAGTCAATAGGAATAGAAAACCTTTTGAAAACAAATCCTACTGCCTGAATAAGGACAGAAATCTGCTTACAAATATGGTGGATATACTCGCAGAGTGGAAGAGACATTTCTCCCAACTTCTCAACAAAGATCTTCTGGAGGATGATGATGAGAAGAATCTCCATGAAGATAACCCTAGTGATCAATGTCTGGAACCATCTGATGTGGAGATTTTGGATTCACTAACCAGGCTTAAAAATAATAAGATGCCAGGTGCTGAGGAATTGCCCGCAGAACTACTTAAATCTGGAAGAAGCGAGCTAGTGAAAATATTCCAGTACATTTTCATTCAGATTTGGACAGATAAAGTAATGCCAGAAGCTTGGAATAAGTCCATAATGTGTCCAATTCATGAAAAGGGTAATCGGATGGTCTGTGACAATTATAGGGGTATCTCCTTACTCTCTTGTGCATATAAATTGGTGTCTAACATCCTCTTTCAGTGCCTACTCCCCTTTGTAGAAAAGAGCTTAGGTCTATACCAGTATGGTTTTCGAAAAGGACGATCCACTACTGACCAAATATTCTGCTTACACATCATGCTTGAGAAAGGACACGAACATGGGATTAAAACGCACACCTATTTGTTGACTTAAAAGCAGCATATGACAGCATTCATAGGGGACAGTTTTACAAGGCAATGAGAGAATTCAACATCCCTGAGAAGTTAATTAGAATGGTTAAACTAACCATGAGAGAGGTGAGATGCATGGTACAGATTGGGGGAGCAAGATCTGATGAATTTGTCTTAGGAAGAGGACTAAGCATTGGCCTGCCTCCTCTTTGATTTAGCTCTTGAGAAGGCCATTAGAGAATCTAGAATTCAAGTGGGCAGAACAATATTCAGCAGAACAATTCAGCTTCTTGCTTACACTGATGACATTGACATTGGTGGATACTCTTTCCAAGCTGTCTCTGATGAATTTATGAAATTGGCTGAAGCAGCAAGAAAAATGGGGCTTGAAGTGAATGGAGAAAAGACCAAATACATGGTCACAGAGGAAATCCCCAGGTCCGGTGAAGAAATCAGGATCGGAGAATATACTTTTGGAAAAGTCCCCGAGTTTGTGTATCTTCGATCATTCATAACCCAAGACAATGTTGTGGATAACGAAATTAAATGAAGAGTCCTATGTACCAACTGCTGTTATTATAGCCTCATTCCCTATTTTAGGAGCAGTGCCTTGTCTAAGGAAACCAAGATTTATTTGTATAGAACAATTATTCGGCTAATTCTTCTGTATGGCTCAGAAACGTGGACTATCTCCAAGCTGGTGAGCACAACTTAATGGTCTTGGAGAAGAAGATTCTCTGTAAAATATTTGGAGCTGTCAAGGTTGACCAGATATGGAGACGTCAAACAAACCAGGAGCTCAAAGTTTTATATAAGGAACTAGACGTTGTCTAGTTTGTGAGGCTCAGTAGATTGGGGTGGGCAAAGCATGTTGCTCGGATGGCTGAGAGTGATCTGCCAAGGAAAATAGTGACCGAGGTACTACATAGAGCAAGATGCAGAGGAAGACCACGCCTTCGATGGAGTGATGGTGTGAGTGGTGATGCTAAGACCATGATGGGAGTGAGGAACTGGATAGCGGCCGCACAAGATCGTAGTTATTGGTGGAGGCTGATGCAGGAAGCCAGGACTCGACATTGAGTTGTGGAGCCGAATTAATAATAATAATCTCTCACTGATTTTCCATCGCAAACTTTTAAAAATGATTAACCAATTGTTATTATAGATATACTAATAATTGTACAAAGCATAAAACAAATATATTTTTTAATTACTTTGTCAACATAAATTACCTACTCATAATGTGATTGTTAACGCCATATATATATATATTAATTAAAATTTAAATATTTTAAATAGACAATAAATATATTCAATTACAATCATT
>NW_027114633.1:405143-408392 GCF_000696795.3 Halyomorpha halys
TTCATCAGTTGTAATTAGCCATTTTTTTTTGTAATTTGTTTTCATAGGGAATATTTTTTTTGTTATTAGAAGGTTTCTTTGTTTTCAATTTAATTTATGTATAATTTATGTATTTAAGTTAATTTACGAATAAATGTTTTATCCGAGCCAGTGTTTATTTATTTTTTTAGTTAAGCTTTCCAACAAGGAGACTATGTCGAATTGAGGTGGCTTAACAGTGATGAAGGTCTTCAAAGTATTTAGGGATTCAAAAATTTAAAAAAATGTATGCCAAGTGATAATACCTATTAAATATATTTATATATTGACAATATCAGTGATTCTACAAAATTTTATTGAACTGCCTTACTACAAACTTCCTTTGATATCCTAATTATATTTTGTTTAGTGCCTCTTGAACCTCAGTTGGTTTATTTTTGAGAATATTATACCTAACAAAGATAGTTTTTGAATAGTTGTGACATAACATCCTTACGAGATTTATTCTATTACATTTCTGTGATATGATGGAAGTAAGCCAGGATCATAAAACAAATGCTGATTAAATGTTTTGCATAACTCTGATCATCCTGCAACTGCATATAAAACTCTGTAACTTAGGTAACAGCTGACAAAATTGATTTTGATTTTATTGTTTACTCTTAGATAAGCTGTTAGTTCAGATATTTCTATCCTAGTTTGAGTTTATGAGGGTATGAAACTTAATAAAAACAATTCAATTCATCTCTAATCAAATATGTACCATACTATCAAATATCTATCTAATAAACCTAATCAAATATTGTTATTATATAACTCACATAATATAATAAATAATGTCTATTGGTTTTCCAGACCTCTGGAATCGGAACTGAGGCAATGACCTGCCAAGAATTATTGGCATTGAGCGGTGCACTGAGTGCTGCTCTCCCGACTGGACAACCTGCTCTTGACTCCCTCTTCAACTCTCTGAGTAAGGGGGTTTTACAACCTCACTTCACATGGGCAGACACTGAGCTAGCTTTACGGCCAAACACTGTAAGACTATTTGATAGAATGAGAACTATGTTAGAATATTTTGAAAAATATTTCAATTTGTGTTCATAAAATTCACAATACTTTTTTGAAAGCTTGAAATTGTCTGATGATGTTTTTCGTGATAAAAAGAATACTTTCATGAAAATCCAGCTGAAAACTATGAGAAAAATCCATTTAATTTATTTGAATCCTATATTTTAGTTATCCTGTAGTTTTATAAGCAGGAAATAAATTTAATTTTGCAACTTTTTAATAAATTATACTATATTATTTCTGAATCAATATTTATATATTTTTTAATTTCTTTAATATCTGTTATTAGTTTTTTACCCATTTGATCTTACAAAATATATATATTTTTTATTTATAGGGAGAAAGAATGCCAAGAAAAAAGATAGGTTGTTTAATGAAAGGCTGCTTGTGTTTCAAGCATTGCTTTTTGGCAGGGATCAGAAGAGGAATCAAATCTATAGTAGAACATGATTACTTTCAAAGAGGTATATTGGTCGCTATACTGATCAACACTTTAAGTATGGGAATTGAACACCATAACCAGGTAATTGATTATCAATTTAGAATTACTAAAGTACTCTAACAAGAATATTAAAATAAATTGAACAATAATATAATATACCAAAATCTGAAAGATCTCGTCTATTTATTTTATTTCTATCATATTAATTTAGTAACACATTTTTAACTGAAAACTTGTGTACCTTCCTTTCATCCTTACAAAGAGTCATTACAAGCCATAAGACCTACTTTTTTTATCTTTAAATTAGTTGATCCAATTGGTTTTCTATTTTAAGTAATGTTTCATTTACATTATATAATATTTTTAATACTAAATTCAATTAAATAAGTTGGCAAATTCAATTCAGGAATACTTCAAATAGGAGAAAACATCATTTATTTATATAAGAAATGTAATTTTGTTATATAAACAAAAATTACTTAAAACTTTAATGATAAAATATAAACATAAGTTAAAAATTAAATACTAAATTGTAAAATTTTGATAAATGTCATAAAATACTTGGTAGTTGTTATTTCAATTGAAGTTTATTGCTGGTTGAGATAGCTTCTTCCTGGTGATTCTTCATAATCATTTTCATCTTTACTTGAACTAGCTTTAAATATTGTAGTTTGAACTTTATTGTATTTCAAAAATTCCTGGAATGAATTAGTAATAAAGCTAAACTATTAACTTATAAATTTTAATTAATCCTTAATTCAGAATTATGAAATAAATTATAACTTTTTACATATCAAACATAAACACTTTCTTTTATTCTCAAAGTAATAATGTTTTCTCCACATTATTAATATAGTAAACTTTTTTATTATTCTTCACAATATTCACATTTTATTGTTCAATTTACAATGTCTCTGCAATGTTACATTATCATGGTAACAGTTGACATTTTGGATTTCATTTTACAAGAGATGTAATATTTCATTACAATATATGAAAAGAGAATTCATTCACCATGAAAAATTGTTATTGCTTAAATAAAATTAATATTAATTTTTGCTTTCAGCCTGATGGACTCACTGCAGTCGTAGAAACAAGTAATATAGTTTTTTCTACAATTTTTGCACTAGAAATGTTTTTCAAAGTAATAGCTGAAGGCCCTTTTGGATACATCAGCAATGGATTTAATGTTTTTGATGGTGTTATTGTAGTTTTAAGGTAATAATCCTAATTTTGTTGAACATAAATAACAAACTCTTATCTATTATTATTTTCAACTCCTTAGTATAATTTTCAATAAAGCTTTATTGAACAGTTTAAGCTTTCACATTTTCTGTCCAATTTATTTGACAGTTAAATTTTTTTATTTATGTATTAGACTACTTTAGTGCCTTTTATTTTTATTAAAAATAATATCCTGCAATATAATATAATATTCTTTGTGGAATCAGATAATGTGACCATCATACTTCATTCTGAAGCAATAAATGATTTAATGTATTTTTTAAAAAAATTCAGTTAAACCATAAAGGAATGGGTAGTAATTATTATAAAATCATTTAAGTTTCTCTCATTTGATTGGAAATTTTTTTTAGAATAAATTATTTCATTAATATTGATCACAAAGATTACATTTTTTGCAGTACTCAACAGATTTGTTATTAGACTATATGTTTTGATACTTTTGAGCAGGTCTCATCTTGCTGTTTGTCATCTGACTTTTATTTTATTTCATTTTTTCTGATTATATATATATA
>NW_027114633.1:408442-424178 GCF_000696795.3 Halyomorpha halys
TATATATATATATATTATAATATCCTCTTTTATGAGTAAGTAGTTGTTTTTATATATAAATGATTTTAGTTATGTTTTATTTTATGTATCAACGTTAAATATTGTAGTATTAAACCTAAAAAGGCAAGCTAACCAGTTTTCATCAGTAAAATATGCAGTTACAAAAGATATGATACAAAGCCATGATGGCGGACATGTCCTTTCAAATTTCTGTTGAATCGCAGCCATGTTAAGCAGATTCAAATATTTTAAAAACTGTATTTCAACTTCCCATCATAATCAAAATTACAATACATTTAAGAAAAAATAGAAGTTAAGAATAAGTATTAAAGAAAATTATTCATAAAGGAAATCATAGGAAAAAACTCAAAACCGTAGTGCTAGAATCGATGTTGAAGGAGAATGAGAGAAGGGAGAGGAAGAAAACTTGCTTTTTTGGGATCCGTTGCTTAGGCGGGAGATGGATGACATCGCCTAAAGGCAGGATGTCCTGTAGATCCCTTAGCTACTCTCAGTGGTAGACATCCTGAAAAAAGAAGACATCGAAGAGTCATCAAAGTAGAAAAAGGGACTCTTTGTTTTGGATCGCCTGGTGAGAGGACGTCTCTCGATAGTGGAGGTGTAGAGAATCTTTTGTTAACCCTTAGAAATAGCATTTTGGGAAAGAAGACAAAATGTTTTGTTTACAGTTAGTGAGTGTTTGTTTGTTGAGAAGTATAGAGTAATTGGTTAGTGTTGCTCAAAATATAATTGAAGCAGATTTGTAAAGGTAGCTAATAAATAATTTAATCCAGTGTCATCAGTACCTGAATGTATGTTCTTAACATATTATTTTGCAATCTTAATGCAAAATAGATTCTATTTTTTCTTTTTGTTAATGTATATTCTTTCTTATTTTCATAGCAAATTTATTTATGTGCATAATTAATTTCAAAAAATTTAACATTATTTCTAATATACTTCATTCTATATATTTGCATTAAATGCTCTATTATTATATTATCAAGTATAATAATTATTATATTATTGACTTATTATAATAATAAATAAACCTAAAATATTTTTTGTTTATATTTTACATTATTCAGAAGGTTTAAATTATTATTTTCATCAAAAGGGTATTGATAGTATTAAGTAGTATATAGTATTAATTAATTAGTAATTGATTACTATTTCTTATTTCAGGAAGTTTTTATGTATAAAAATCTTATTCTTTTATTTAAATATTCTATTTCCAACCAAGTTTTGGATGCTTTCAGTGAATGTACAATGAATTATTTTTTAGGAAAAGACAACCACTGTTTTGGAGGGAATGTTTGAATAAAATGATTCAAATTTAGAAGAGTTTTATTTCCAAAGTTTCTGAAATAAGAAGGAAAAAAAAATTATTATAATATTCCATTTTTTGTAATAAAAATTCAACAGTTCTTAAAAAAAAAAAAAATATATGTATATATAATATGGAAGTGGATGGCTCATTAGTAAGGTACTGTGCTACAAACCCCCAAGACACCGGGTTACCTGCTTTGGCAGATAATCATTTTCTGTCTCTCTGTAACCATGAGTTAGCCCTGTGGTTTCGAGAGTCCTCTAGGGTTCAACCAGCCTCATAAAGTGGGTACCTATCATTGAGTAAAAATCAAGCGGTCAAGCGTGACATTAAATCATCTCCTTGCACAATCGTTGGTCTAGTAACATTACTTCCTTCCATAGAACTGCACCCCCTAATATTAACACTTCATGGGTTGTAGCAGTACAGATTTAATTTTTTTTTTATATATATATATTAAATTAGGCTTTTAATCTTCTGGAACCTCATGGTTAAATTATTTATTAATTCTATGTATTGTGATTTTAAACTTTAGGGAAAGTATTACTACTTGATATTGATTGGTCCTGTTTTAAATGTGTTGAATACATTTTTGTGATCTACAAATATTATATTTTCTACTTTCTTTTATCTTTATTTATAAATAATGGTCAAAAGTTTGAAATAATTCTCTGACTAAACTATAATAATACATTTTCTGGCATATTTTTGTATTTTATAATGCAATGCTTTTATTTTTTTTTCAAATACAGTGTTGTCGAACTTGGGCAAACATTTCTTGGTGAAAGGGAAGGAAGCTCTGGTTTGAGTGTTCTTCGTACATTCCGTCTTCTTCGAATACTCAAACTAGTGAGATTTATGCCTAACCTTAGGCGACAACTTTTCGTTATGCTACGGACCATGGATAATGTAGCTGTTTTTTTCTCTCTACTAGTACTTTTCATCTTCATATTCAGGTGAGTCACATAAATATATTAAGCAGATCAACCTCAGAATTATGTAACTGAATATTTATAATTACCCATTATTTCAAGGATTTTGGTAACTTGAATGCACCAAAATTTACCCTTGTGTTAAAGAAACACTAGTTTTTTACTGAAAACATAAAAATAATTTGAAAAAAAATTGAAATTTATAACAATAATTCACCTTTATAATTATTAATGTTTCCTTTAAAAAAATAAAATAATAATCATTAAAACAATGTTATTACTTGTGACATTATTTTTTTATTTATCATTGCATTTCGAGAAAATTTGGTAATTTCCAAATAGACCTATTTTTTACTTTGGTACTGATATATCTAATGTTTCTACTTTAAAGTTGATATATTTTCATTTTTTAATCATTTATTAATTCTGTTTTTTCTAATATCCCTTACTAAACTATTTATTATTATTTTACTTTTTAGAAAAAAATAGCTATTTCAATATGGTTTTGTGAAAGTGTTATGACTTTATTAAGGTTGATCTGTTTGCTAGGCTTGGCAGGGCTTTCAGGCTGCAAGCGTCATTTTCCTGTTTCAACATTCCACTTCCATTTGAATATTTCCTGTCCCTTAGCCCATCGACACACTTACTTTTTCATCCTTCATTACTCGGTGGCACTCTTGTTTTTCTTTTAATGGAATAAAATTTACTTAGATTAGAAGTTTAGTTATTAAAAAATAAATAAAACATCACTAGGCAGAGGTGACAAAATTAATTATTAGCTGCATTTAAAATAAAGTTTAGCCATTATTTTTCATATTGGAAAACAACTCAATTAGGTTTTAAAAGTCATAACTGATATTTACTCACTAATTTTATATCTGTTATAAATACCTATATGAAAAATATATAACTGTATGATATATCATTGAATTAAAAATTCATGTATAATCTATTTTATTAAAGAAATAAACTAATTCATGGACCACTCAGTAAAACAGAGCCAAAATAAACCTAATATAAAATTATGAGTGTTCACCTATGATTAAAATTTAAAGTCAAGATTTGAGTTAATCATTATAATATTGGGTAATAATTGTTTTAAAAAACACTGAATCGTGCCAAACAGTAACTTATTGCTATTAGAATGTTTTTATTTTTATTACTTTTTTTTTTAATATTTTGTTATTGTAATAGAATAATTATCATAATTTGAAGCATTTTGTTTAGTAATTCAATGGCACATTGATCCTTTTGACAGAAAAAATTATATTAAGAACTCACATTTAGTTTGGTAAATTGATTAAGCTTTGATTTCTTAGAAATTGACCTGATCAAAGTAACAACATCACGCTTTCTGTAGCTTTAGTCAGCTGCTGAAGAAATTGTCCTGTCGGTTGCTCCATTAATTTAAAAGCCTATATCGATCTACTTACTCTCACTTCATCAAATTTCTGTTAATTTTATTTCCTTGTGTTTATATATTTTTTTTCATATAAAATAGATAACTGCTTAATGAAGCAATTGCTTCAGGATAAATTTGGTTTTAGCTTGAGCATCTTTGGTAGTACATAGAATGTCGCACTTTGTTCCGTAAGTTAAATTTCCTTATGTTTTTTATAGAAATATTTATTTTAACATAACAGAAAAATCAATTTTTATATAATGAAGCAAAAGTTATGACAACTCTGTACCATACCCTGCGAATCGAAGAAATATTATTTTTATTTAATAATTCTAAACACTTTTAATGTTGCTAAAAAATACATTAAAGTTGAATTGAATGAAGTTAAACTTACCCATAATTCTTCAAAACTTAACTTAGATTATGGTTTGTAAGGTTACTTTTATGATGCACAAGCTCTAAGCAATTTAAACTACAAGGCCTCCGCAGGATTTTCTTTTCTTATCTTTTCTTCTTAATTGTTTTGTTTTTGAGCACGGATAACTCGCTTGTTTAGTATTCTTGGGATGAACCTATTCGGATGCAAGTTTTGCGACAGAAAGGAGGGAAGTGAAACTTGTGACAGAAAGAACTTTGACTCCCTGCTTTGGGCGCTAGTCACTGTTTTTCAGGTATATTTCTCCTTCACCTTTTCCTTCCAACCTTTATTTTTTCATCATTTTTTGCCTATTTTATTTATTTATTTTTTGCTTTGCTATGACCACAAATTTCCTCAGTGTTATTTGGCTGGCTATTGGAAAATATTAAGTAAGGATTCTAAAATAAACAATAAAGACCATATTGAAAATAATGTGGCCGTGTTTAATGTTTAGGACCCAGTATAAGAAATTCCATATTTGTAACTGCATTGTTGACATATTGAGTTAAAGAAATGTAACATTCTAAGCCTAAAAAAAAAAACTTCATTTGATAAAGTTTTAAAAATAAATAAAATGTAAATTAACTAATTAATACATACTAAACTAACTAGTATACAATATATACAACACCAGGAATTTGACTAAATTCATTTTTGTTCTAGAAATCATAATGGAAAAGGAAAAACTTTTTTTCATTTGAAATAATAATCATTTTTCTTAGTATAAAATCAGATTTAATCCTAATATTTTTGAAAACTTGACTCTCTAAACTTTTTCCTTGAAGTTTCTATTAGTAAATAATTTATTTTTTCCTTCAAAAAACAATACAGATCAGTCCTGATAATATAATTCATATTTTATAATGAAATGGAATTATATTTTACTGTTTAACCAAATGATTATAATTTTTTTATGATATACTATGAATAAATCTAAACTCTTGAATTCGTGAGCTCAAAATAAAATCCTTACTGATAAAAGGAATGTAATCTTGTAGGAGTGTAGTATCTATGCTCTATGCCTCTATTTAATGCATATTTTAAATTTTTGTTATTTTATATTATGAAATCAATCCATATTCCTAGCTTCTTTAATTTTTAGTAGATATTTTCAACAAGTTTCTCCATTGAAAAAGTGTATTAGTGTGTATTTCAGTTCTTTCTTTCTTTTTTCCTTTGATAAAGTGGTTTTTAAGCTGGAAGTAAATCAATATTTTTTATACATATATAAGGACAATTTACTTTGGATTAACGGTCTACCAAGCTCACACACTCCTGACCACATAGGCCCTCCTGGAAGCTCTTCTGTCTTTGGCCCTTTTTGGGTTGTTGTGGGACTGATTTATTTATAATATTAATTATTTATTAGCAATGAAATTTATCATATTCTTTTTTTTTTAATTTTAGGTTTGATTCTTTATAAAAGAAATTTAAGTCAAAATTAATTATAAATTCATTACCACATCTGTTGATCTATCCACCTGTTGCCACAGAATTGATTAATTATCAATTTATTATAAAATATCTTGATTGTCCTCTCTTAAAAATGTTGCACAATATTAACATTAGACAACATGATTCTGGTCAACGTTTACTGAAAAGAAAACTTAAAATAATTGAATTGTGTAATTTTACAATGCCCCTACTATTAGCTTGTGAACAGAAACAACTTATTTAACTAGTATCTTTGCATTATAAGTATTGGATTCCCTAAATCTAACAAAAGATCATCCTGCCATCTTTGTTAAGTTATAGCCAGCTTAAATAATAAATCCTCCCTTGCTTAAGCTTTTCAATATTCAATTTCACTCTTGAGGCAATTCCTCAGCAATTAAGGTATAGTATGATTAAATAAACATTTCAATTTTACTTTTTATTTTTACAGTTATCACATGCATATAAACTTTCACAAAGACAGATCTGCTCAAATTTAGACTAGGGGGATGGGAAGTTTAAAACCTATTGCTTAAATATTGCTGAGTTCAATAATGATTGTTGGCTAGAAAGACTAGCATGTTTAGCTATAAAATTTGCAAATTTGAGGTTTGTTAATCTGATCCATTTATAAACTAATAAGAGTTCTGCAATTAAATTTAAAATTAACTTAAACTAAGAATAATGTATAAAAGATTTATGATTATTTAGGTATATAAATTTCTGTTTACTTAAAGGATTTAAGTTTCTTACTCTAACATTATTCTATTTTGTTTTCAGTTATTAAAATGTTTCAAGGTAGACTGATTCACTTTGAATAAAAACATTCATGGCTTAAATAACCAATTAATCCAGTCAATATTAAATGCACTGTTTATAATTGTTTAGTTTTTATGGATTTTCCACATTAGATATATTCAACTCCTCAATATTTTTTTTTCTTGATTTAAGGTTCTGTTTAAAGAGTTATACTAATATGTATGCAGAGAGACAAAATGAATCAATAAGAAAACCATATGTTTTTTACACTTCATTATTTAATTTAAAATTGAATTTTCCAGCACTTCATTGATAAGTTAGAAAATGTTTCCTTTTTTTTCAGCAAATCAAGAAATTCGTTGGTTTACTATCTATAAATTGTAACCATGGTTCAGAAAGGTTCTAACTCCTATAACCATAATTTTGAGAAAGAGCTTTAAAGTTACAATTTCCTATGTAAAAGCTGTCTATAGTTAGAACTATGTCACACTATTAGTTCCTTAATTTTTCACTCCAGTTTTTTGGAAGCTAAAGAGTTGTATTATGAGTTATTTCTAAGGGTAAAGGCAGTTTTGCTAGTTAGAACCTTGTCAAACTAATGAAACAAAATGTGTGCATGACTTGTAATATTATTTGATTTACATAATTTAAATAGTTTTTTCTAAGAAAAGAAACTCATTTTTAAAAATATTAATGTCATATATTTTCTGATTACCCTTATGGCTATTTATATTAATCATTAATAGTAGAATAATTCATCTGGCAATAAATCCTATTTATGATAAAAATAACCAAATTTTATTGAATTACTACTATCAAGTAAACAAGATTCTCTTACATCAAGGAACCAATAATTAAAATTAAAAATTGAAATTATGTTTATTAATTGAAAAAAGTTTTCAAAATTTGGTCTCTTTTTCTTTAGATTTTTAAAAATATTCAAAGGATCAGATTTGCAAAATGCACGTTACTTTTAGTATTGGTCTTTGGGCATGTGCATGTTTTGATTTTATTCCAATATTTTATTACAATCACATTTATTTAATTGCATTTTTGTTATTTAATTTTCCCATTTTCTTTCCTCCCATTATATTGTCTACTCTGCACTAATAAAGAAAATACAATAATCTGAGTAGGATCCCTTTTTCTTTCTTTATTATTTTATTTTGTTTATAATATTGCTATAGATTATTATCTAGAAACATTTTATTATTTTAGTTTCCCAACTTTTGATTGAATTAATGTTAATAATTAACCTGTAGGATTACTTATTTCTTAAATCTCATAAAAAAAAAAAAAAAAAATTAGTCACCTCTGTCGTAAAATTAAGAAGTAAGAAAAAATATATATTTATTGTTAACCCATTTATCCTAACAAAGCTAGTATTTTAATATATTTGACAGTTGCATAAAGAGAAAGCCACTTGGTAGTTAGACCCATTATGCTATTTCATTTAAATATAGGAAGCATAACAAGTATATTAACATTTACAATTGTAGACAACCCAGACAACCTTAAACGACAGGTACATTAGTTTGCAACAAGTCCATACCAAGTCCCTTTTCCTTCTCCACCTAATCAATAGACGAAGACAGCACACTTGCTTAAGTAGAGGAGTAGACAAGTCGCTAATTTACGGTCATTGCTAACCTAATAATAATAAATGTTTTAGAAGGTCCATGATAAGTTTGCTTTTAGTATACTACTTAAAGCAAAAGGCTTTGTTCCAGTTCCAATGTGCAGTGACCATCTGTAGTTGGCTGAATTTAACATTCATATTCTGGTAGTTTATCTAAATGTTGTCCAATGTTCTGGTAATTTTTAATGTTGTCCATTATGAAAGTATTTTGTACCTAATTATTAAGTATAAGCATGGATGCTAAATTCAGTTCCACATTTAATTATATTTTATAATATGCTTATTTTAATGATTATGCTTATAAATATATGAAATTGTTTAATGTACTTAGTTTTTTCTTAATTGATTATATATATTTTTTAATATAATTTTATGAACTTTCTTATCTCTGTTCTCTTTCTTTGTTTGTACATTAACGGTTTCATATCCGTTGATTGCACGTATGTAGATGTTAACCAAATAAATACTGTGGCAAACAGCTTTGCTCAACGCTTGTTATATATTTCATATTTTTTCTTAAATAAACGTTTATCCTCTTAATATTGGCTTATCCAAGCTAAAATGTGCACAAATAAAGCAGGTCTGGATGTATGTTTCAAAGCATTGTAGTTAGTATTTTTTTCCATTTTATTTTCAACTCATCTATTTGTTGGAATATATGTTGGTATATGTATGACTTTCTAAATGTAATTTATAATGGTGAATTGCTAAAATTTGTTTATTTCAGAACTCTGTTGTGTAGAATATGAAGTGAAGAAATTTTAAAATTTTAGTAACATATTCTGTTCTTTTAATTTTATTAGTAATTGTTATATTATTTAAAGTAAGGGGCCTTTTGTTCTAAATATTTACCTTTTATTTCAATTTCCATACCATTTTATCTGATGTAATATTATTATTCTATTGTTCCATTATTGTTAAGAGAATGATATTTTTTAAATTCATTTCCTGAAATGTTCATCCAACCTGCATTACTTTTAGTAAAATTTAGATTTTTTTCCATTTTTTTGCTTCAGCCTTTTCCCTTTTTTTTGATTTTTTATTAATTAAAAATTTAAAAAGTAGATTCAAAGTGTAAATACACTTAAAGTATCGGTTATATGCTTTTTGCACTTATTACTACTCTGGAAACCATCCGAGATAAAATTATTACATTTTGAAACGGAGAGAGAGAAATTGAAAGAAAAGGGATTTGAGGGTGTTTTTGGGGTAGTTACTTGAGGGGGTCGGTGGTTTTCAGCATTCTTGGGATGTATCTGTTTGGTGGTAAGTTCTGTACGCTCGCCGATGGAAGCAGGGAATGCAACTGCCAAGAGATAGTCAGCAAAGCACCCCACTGCATCTGCGACAGAAAACATTTCAACAACATGTTGTGGGCAACAGTCACTGTATTTCAGGTACACAACAAGAAAAAACAAAATACACTTGTACATGATCATTTTTAAAACATTTTTTAGCATGATAAGAAGAACCCTATTCAGTGCAAGTATTCAATATATGTTTCAGTTTAAAATGACCAAAAATCATAATGAATAATACCTGATTTTATTATACAGAAATGTGTACTTTTATAATCTATTTCTTGGTTTTATGCATAAGATCTAAGATATATTTGTTTATTAGGAAATATTTATAAATTTAGACATTAATTTTCAAAACTTAGGCTGAGTTGAATTGATTATTGATTAATATTACTATCAGTAGTAATATTAATGTATTTATTTATAGATATTAACCAATCAGCTGGATGATGATTATTCTCTTTCTTAACCGGACCCCGGGTATTAACCACATATAGAAAAATTGTGGAAATTTCAGATTTTTCTCCAATACTCTTTTATTAAATTTACTTTTATGTTCAATTTCCATTTTCATTTATTATTGTGTTGTTTAATATATTTTAATAACTAATTTTAAATATATTTTTTTGTTTTGTATTTTCTAATTTGCAAATGTTACTCCTAAAACATCTTAATTGATATAAATTAACGATCAAGATTGCCCTTAAAAGCTTTATTTTTGTCTCAAATTGGATATAATACTATATAATCAAACAATTTTTATCCTATACTACCAAAGAACCATCGTTGCTATGGTCTTCATCACATGAAAGGATTTGTCTAGCCAACTGTACTACAATGCGGATTTGCTGTTTCATAGGTTTGCATCATATGGTTGTGAAACAACTTCCTTCCACCATTTTTCCACATTAAGGCTATACTTGAAACTTTAAGGTGTAGACATTAACAAACTGATAATCGTGTTTTCCTTCATATTTAATCATATTATCACTTAAAAGAAAAAAGATTTTCACTTCTCTTAATGAATATTACATGATAATGGTATATCATCAGCGGTATTAATAATTTTTGTTAAGAAACTCAAAAACCTCTAGTAGATTTGGTGGAACCTTCCTGATATTCTCTTTTAACAGCTTTTTGTTGTCAATATCAAATTCACAGAAATTAAATCTTCATAGAGGAAGAACAGCTTGGCTTCAACATAAGAATCATCCAAATCACTGATATTACATGGTTATTGAGGACCAATTTCATTAAGTACATTGAGATTTGCCAGATAGAAAATTTTTAATCTAGAAAGGAAACAAACAATAACTAGAGCTCCCAACACCAATGTTGC
This sequence comes from Halyomorpha halys, assembly GCF_000696795.3. Lineage (NCBI taxonomy): Eukaryota > Metazoa > Arthropoda > Insecta > Hemiptera > Pentatomidae > Halyomorpha > Halyomorpha halys. The sequence continues at coordinate 418,997 of NW_027114633.1, forward strand.
AAGTGCTAATTATTCATAAATTATGGGTCTCCTATAGCCATGATCCAGCTAAAGGGTTAAATAATATTCATGGTTCTATTATATTTTTACAATCTTAAATAAATACTGAATTATTTTTAAATTTTTCCATAGATGACCTTGTTTTTTGAAGTTTTTCAACTCGTTTGTTTTGATCATTTCCAGTAACTAAATGATAAGATGTAAAGATCAATACAATTGGTAGTTTCAGTAGTTTTGAGTAAAATTTTAATTTAAAATTGTTAGTTTGTGATCATTTATTTACTTTCCATCATTATTTTTGGAATAGTTGACCTAAATTTTTGTCATCTTATTTCACAATACAATGGCATTGTTATTTGTTAAGTAATCTTGCCCAGTGCAGAAACAGGTTTAATCCATTATCCATTATATATATTTATATATATTGGAGTGCATTGGCCCTGTGATAAGGCATGATGCTACTAACTCCAAAGACCTGGGTTAGAATCTGGTGGGATAGATAATTATTTGCTGTTACACTGTAGTGAGTCAACCCTGTGGGTTCTGGACCCCTCCTTGGGTCCACCCACTCTCATAAAGTGGGTATCCTTAATTGGGTAAAAATCTGATGTTCGAGGGTGATTCTGACCAAATCACCTTGCACAACCATTGGTCTAGTAGCAATACTTTCTTACAAAGTCCTGCACCCTTAACCTTTCATGGGTTTTAGAGGTACAGATTTGTTTTGTTAGTATTTAATATTATAGACAATTAGAGAAAATTTTTTTAATTAATAGGCAAATATTTTTATTATTAAAATAATGCTAACTCTGTGGAAGGCATATTGAATTTAAGGTTTGAACGAAAAATTTCAGAGCCATGAGTAATTTTAGAGAAAATTTTGTATTGTTGGCTAGTTGGTTGTATCAGTTCTGGAATTTTTATTGGCCATTCAAATTATGTAATACAGAAAAAATATTTACATTTATATGTCCAGACATGTATTAATGTTTGGGCAATTGTAATAATTAATTTTAATTTGTCAATGGTGTACAATCCATACATGTATTTACATGGGGATAGTTATCGGAGAGATGGCTATTTAATTTTCTTAATTTCACCCAAAATACATAGAGCTGATTTTAAGTCATTTTAATAAGTGCTTGCTGTTATTATCTGATAAGATTAAATTGTTAATTATAAAAATAGCTCAAAATTTTTTGATACAGACAGGGCTTAGAAAATATGAATGGGCAATTATTGTAGATGGCTTACAGAAATGTAAATAATAAATTTCATGCAACATTTAAACTCAATAAACCTCTTTTAAAAAAAAAAAATCCTAAAAAGGTGTATGGAGTAGGACTAGAACTAAATGTGTTTCTTACTTAGACTATGGGAATTTAGGGAAGTTAAGCAATATCATGCGTTGGTATACTTTCCTCACCTACTAATACTCTGTTTATTTTGAATAACAAAACAAGCTTAGATAAAACATTTGTTTATTTATTTGTTATTTAAATAAATTTTATATTAAAAAATTTGTATAATTAAATATATTCAATTTTAATTTTAAATTATATATTATATATGTCTTATTATTCGCCTAACTTCTTGTCAGTTATATATATATATTAGTATACTCATGCATTAATTTCACCTTCTTTGTTTCTTTTTGTCCTGATGAAGACCTGAAATGTGGGTCTAAACACAGCACAGGCTCTTAATAATTAGGTGTACACTGTAATTTACTTATTTTTCCTGGTCCTAACCCAAACTAACTATCCCTTAACCCTCAGCCTGCACAGGTGGGTCTGATGGACCCACAGCGATATTTATTTGTCTTACATTTTCGTTTTCTGAACTAACTTATTTTGGTTGTATAATCAATTTCCATGTAAAAAAATAAATAATCACTGTAATAAATGGATTATATTGAATGTATGACTTGTTATAAAAAAGTAAACAAATAATTGTAATTGGATCAGACAGACCCATCTGTCATATTACAGTTTAATATAATTTTAATCTTAATATCCATGACATAATTTCTGAACTTTATTATTTGATAAACTGCTTTTGATTTGTGACTTTTGGTCAATGCTCAATGATAAATCATCAAACTCTTCAGGGTCACTTCCAAAAAACAATTGGTTGTGCTTATTTGACCCTGTTTCTCTCTTCCATAGTATATGGTATATACCTATTCTAGTGGAACCTAACATTTTAAAAGTTTTGCTTTTGTAAATTATTGACAATTTAATTTTTTAAATACTGAACTAGACTAAATAAAAAAAAGTGGACAAAATGCCACTCTGCTCTTAGCTTGACAATTCTTACAATATCAGACTCAATAACCAAGGAATATACTTCTCTGTTTTACTTTAATGTAAATGTGTCCAAGGATTTTCATCTCTAATGTTAAAAGATTCCTTTTTATTAAACTTTGTTATATATTTGTGATTGTACGTTAGCACTGGTCTGATCAGTGTTATTGTACCATTTTGTTTTAGTAGTTCTTACTAACTGGTCAGGGTTGGTCAATGTCTTTGAAAATTTTATAAAAATCGTATTTGGTCTGTCGAGATAAGGCCTGACTAAATTGCTTTTTTTTACTAAAATATTAAATGCTACTAAATGCATATTTTGACCAACACATGCTGAAAATATTTTCTCCATCCAAAAAATCTTCAGAATGAACAGATTTTGAATTTTAGAATTATTGATAATTGAATTACTCTACTGTAAATTAACAGTTTTTTTTTTACTATCAATAATAGGGTTGCACTTGTGTCATACTACTTAAATAAGTAATCAATCTTCTCAAAAGACAATTTTAGAAATTCTTGAACTTTGTTTGTAATATTAAATTGATAGCAAACAATATTTAGCAATTTTGCAAATTACAGAGAAATAGGGTTCTTCTTAAGCATCTAATACATGATAAATTTATGAACTAAATATTTTTATTAGTACATTTAGAAAACTAGGAAAGAGTAGATACAGAATTTATAACACTTGAACTGGTGGATATTGTTACATCCAGCATACAGGTAAAACTGTACATATACCTATTTTTGAATTTAATTAACATTAAATTTTACTTTATTAGCACTAATTGTTTAAATATAATAAATCTGTCTCTAGAGGTAGCTGTGTAATCACTTAATATGTTTAGCTTTCCCTGTAGATTATTTTTTAACTGTTTTCATCTTATTCTTTATTCTACATAGACTGTAGAAAAGCACAATATGCTATTAATAACTTATTGTAAATAATTAAGACAAATATCACAGTTTTGCTCCATAGATCTGAAGAATTACTATTTTATTTGTAAACAAAAAATATTTTAAAAAACTATTTTTTAATCATTACTACATATTAAACAATAATTTAAAATCCATCATGATTAAATTAGCCAAATTTACTTTCTTTATATTAAATTATTGTTTATTGGTGGTTGTGTTAAATTGTAAATAACTAGACAATAGCTTGTAATAATTCTGATATATAAATTCCAATGAATTTTCTACTTCATTTTTTATAACTGTAATGACCTTAATAAATATTTATAAAAATTTTCCTTGATGCTATTAGATTTTATTTACCCAAAGAAAAGTTTTCAATCCCTCTAACAATTTATAATATAATATTTTTGGAAGTCATAATGATAAAAATGTATTAGTTTATTTATAGCATTTGTACTTGTGTTTTACAAGATTTGACTGTCGAGAGACAAATTATAATTATTTATTACAAAATAACTTCACTATAAGTAATAATACATGTAATTATATATTTGATCCTTGATGGTATTGACTATTATGAAGAAATGATCAGAGTGGCAGTCAAGAATTACACTAAAACATATTAGAAAACATTTATTAAATTTAGATGCATTGCAGATCTTCATTAGAGCTACAAAGAATCTAATACAATGAAAGTGAAAATTGTAGAAGTAAAAAGAATATAAGAAAAACCAATATTAACATACAAACAAAGTGTCTCCTACAGCTATTATTGGATAAATAATCCCTTATAATTTTTTTTTAATTACCCCCTTCCTGGTCATTTCTGACACAGGGGGATTCCAACCTATTCTAACCATGGTGAGGAATGAAGTTCTAATTTCGTGGGATTACCACAGAAATAAAAGTCAACCCCTAAGACCCGATTTAAACCGGCACCACTGCAGTCATGGGCAGTCGCTTAATTCCATCAGCTACAAACGGCCTGGATTAACAGTATCATGATAATGTATCAATGAACATAACTAAGTGCTCTTCATAATTCTACAATATCTTCACCTTCATGGTATGTAGTTCTTTGTAGCTCCAATTAATGTGGGCCAATAACATCGGTATTAAATAAGTAATATCTACTACATTTCCTTATTATTTTCCAGCATCTTCTCCTTAATTATATTCTTAATTGGTAGTATATTACAGCTCAGTGTGGGTTTGAAATTCGATTTTACCATTTATATTTAAAACAATCCAAAGCATTAATATTTTTTTAAATGTTTTATTGTTCCTTACATAGAGTTAATATGCATATTTCCAACTACTTAAATAGTTATGAATATAAATTTAAACAAGGAATAAATAAAAAGAATCATCAACAAGTATCCTTGCTAAGTAAGTTCGTGGCTACCTCAGTCAATAATCCATTACTTCTGTGGTTGCTTATATCTTTTAATGACGAAAATTGACAGCTTCAACTTTTGTTTTTAATAATAAAGTATTCTTTTTAGTATTATTATCAATATAAATTTTGGGTGCTTCAATATAAACTGCAATATCTAAATCATGTCTTACTTCATATCAATACCATCTTAATTACTTAAGATCTTCTTAATCAATGCTGTTGATAGGTATTTACAATATACACAAATGCCAAAAACACTAGTGATTAAAATAAATTACTTAAAAACTATTTAAACATATTTTAATTGCATTTTATTTAGATACTAACCCAAGAAGATTGGAATGTTGTCCTGTTTAATGGCATGGAAAAAACAAGCCATTGGGCAGCCTTGTACTTTGTAGCTCTGATGACGTTTGGGAATTATGTTCTCTTCAATCTTCTAGTAGCCATTTTGGTTGAAGGTTTCTCATCAGAGGTAAACACTTAATATTAAATAGTTATCTCACTTGATTATATTATTTATGGTTTAGTTAGTTTGGTAAATATATATATTTAT
>NW_027114633.1:424278-426387 GCF_000696795.3 Halyomorpha halys
ACTTTTTTTTTTGTAATGTATATAATTGACTACTAAAGCTCTAAAAAAAATATTTAAATAATTTTTTGTGTTAAAAGTTGGTGTCGAAATTGTTAAAAAACTAAATCAGTGTTGTACCAAAAATAATTCAGATTGATTATTAAACTAACTGGTTTTAGAAATGTTTGGAGAAATTCAAATTTATGGTACAACCACCAAGCAAAGGGTATACACAAGCCTCAAGTGGTAATGTTAAAATAGATATTTCACAAATTCGGCTTGTTGCTTTTTAAAGATATTGAATTGGCAATGACAGAATTTTTAAAGGAGTAGTGCAGAGTATTATAAGATATATCTCCCTTTCTAGTTTTGAAATTTTGAAAGGCAGGAATAGCCCGGCTTTGCTTCTGAGGACAACTGACCATACCACAAGGGTCACATGGCAGGCAGCGATGCAGATCAACCTCTTCCTTGAAGATGTGACCAAATGTGTTTAAAATAAGGGAGGTTTCATAGAAATTCCAGAGAATCTTCAGGTTGCTGACAATCCCTACAGCTGGAATAAGATAACCCAACAGGGTACAAAAAGGAATGGTGCCAGTGAATAAGGATTCCAAGAGGCAGTACTCTGCAAAAATTTGATCGATTGATATGATTGAATAAATGTTAAAGGGTTTGAAAATTTTATATCATCTGGATGTCAAATGTAGATGCAAGTGGTGGCAGGAATGATTGTTTTTTATGTGTGAAACCTCATTTTATGATATACTATGTATCCCACAAATCTTTGGCAATATTAAGGAGGTCAAAATAGGCCTTGAAAACAAGTTGTCTAATTCCCTATATAACAGGAGAAAACAGTTTTTTTTTTTTTGTTTAATATGAAGTAAAACTAAAAGAAAAAATTTAAGTTAAGTAATTCTGAATTACAACTTATTAAACCAGACAAAAATTTGTTTAAAAACAATTGGTCTTTTTCGTTGTTATGTCCATTTGAAGGGGTCCTTCTAATAGCTTAATAATGCAAAGTTTTATAATTGATAAAGTACTCAATTATTCACAATTTGTTTTAGCAACCTTCTACAGGACTATGCAGTTTCCACTTTAGGAAAATCTAATCTAAAAGTAGATTTTTCAGGCAAAATTATTACTAATAATAAAATACCCTTTGTATTTATTAAAAATTGTAAAATGAAATATTTAATGTTGGCTTGACAAATGAAATTTTCCTCAATAAATAAACGTTTTTAAAAAAGAAAAACAAGTATTATAAAAGTTGTATCAGAAGTTTGTTGATTCATCTTGTGAAATTAATAAAAGGAAGATGTTTGGGTTGTGGTGAAAATAACTCAAATAGTAAATAAACTATTTATTATGTGAGTTATAGATTCTTTTTTATTATAAAAAATCTTTTACTAAATGATATAAAAAAATTTTCCAGTAATTTTAGCAGCTATTTCATTTTCTTACCAGCTCAGCTACATGAAAATTTTACTAGTTTCTATCGATTTTTAATTTGTAATACAATACACCTTGTATAAGGACATATAGGTATATGATTACTTACTTTATCAGGCTAAGAAAACTGATGTAATTTTACTTTCAGAGACATGAAAGAAGAGAGAGGGAACAGAGGGAACTGGCTAAGCAGCAACAAGCTCTTCAGAGAAAATATTCAGAATGTTATAGTGAAGATGTATACAGTTCATGTTCACTCTCAGAACAAGACAGCTGCTTTCAAGTAATATGATTTTTATTTGCACAGCCCTATAATTTCTTTGTTCATTTTAGTTATCAAAATTTATAACTCAAAATTTGATATGTTAAAAAAATTCAATTTTTGGAAGTCAATCCTGTTTCCCTATACATTTATTAGTAAAATTGAATTCCTCAACACGGACACAAGACTCTAACTCAAAATGAAAATTATAATATGAGAAACCATTAGACTCTGTAAGTTGAATGCAGAGGGATAAAAGTCTTTGTAGTTCTAAGTATTCATGGATCTATGTATTTATATATGTATTTTTCATTAGATTGTTTATGTGTACATTTCTTTTCACACAATTATGAAGCTTGTGGGTCTAGGTCTAGATATTTTTTTTTGTATATTTCATTTTATTTCAATAT